>NC_059228.1:15184712-15437212 GCF_020615455.1 Coregonus clupeaformis
GAGGGTGTGATAGAGAGAGCACAGCAGCACACAGCAGAGATATGGTGATGCCTTCATAAACAGTGACATGGAGCACGCCTCCGCTCTCCACCTGCTGCAACAAGCAGGTGGAGAGTATCCATACAAAATGGCCCCCTCCTCCCCCTCCTCCAACATATTGCTACCCAGCCACCCACATCCCCTACACTGTGATCCATGCCCTGTTGCTCCAGCCCTTCCCATTGGTCCCCGGATGCCTGACAGGCTTTTATTTAGACAAAGAACGCTTACCCCTGCATTGATCAATAGTGGCTATTAGCTGTCTACCTAGCCTGTTAAAGAAGAGCCTATAAAACCAGGGGATTAGCCATGCGGATTTCCTCACTGCTGCGTTTGAAGAGAGGGAGGAAAGCTTTAAGATGAAGATGGAGGTTACTTAGCTGTCACCAGCATAGGGCTAAAGGCTTCTAGATTACTGGAGGCTAACTCTAGGCTCTGGTCCACTAGATGTAGGTCTGGAAACCAACCGTGGCTGGGCGTGGCAAGAGAAAGTAAAACAATAATAAGAATAATAAACAGGTTGAGACAAATACACATGAATACGGCTCTAGACATAGAGACCAGATTGTGCCTGGGCATGGCTAGAGAAAATGGGGACAACACACATCTAATGGCTTTGACCAGGTGCTGGAGATCATAGTATACGTTCAGCAAATTTAAAAGGGACACGCTGTAAATGGTGATCTATGTATCATAGGTCTTCATCAGGTCTGTAGAAACCATGGCTAGCAATCTGCCGTCCTCCATATGAAGTGAGGGGTACTTCCTAAAACTCAGCTATTTTCTGTCTGCAGAGTGACATTACAGTAATCCTCTACATAGTGCATTATAGGCATGTTTATAACACTTCTATTTTGGTGATTGTGCATATGAACCAAGCACTACGCAAAAGTGGCTTTGGCTATATTATTATTATTATGAAGAGACATTATAAAGCTGTGATGTTGTGCCCCATAAGAAACACTTAAAGAGAATTGTGTCCAGAAAGATTTAGCTTAAGCTTTACAGCAAAGTGACTGTGCTTCTTTGTCCGTATGTTTCACAGCATTACATGCTATGTATGTATTCCAAATGGCACCCTATTCCTTATATAGTGCGCTACTTTTGACCAGAGCCTTATGGGTCCTGGTCAAAGATAGTGCACTATATAGGGTGCCATTTGGGACGCAGCCGTCACACCACCCTTTTCTGAAACCTGGCCGCGACACATCCGCGTGTCACACCTAATGACTTGCCCTTGGGACCCCTCCCTCCCTAAGGCATTAGGCTGAAGCGTACATTCATTTTACATTTACATTTTAGTCATTTAGCAGACGCTCTTATCCAGAGCGACTTACAGTTAGTGAGTGCATACATAATTTTTTACATACAGGCCCCCCATGGGAATCGAACCCACAACCCTGGCGTTGCAAACGCCATGCTCTACCAACTGAGCTACATCCCTGCTGAGCTACATCCCTGCTGGCCATTCCCTCCCCTACCCTGGACGACGCTGGGCCAATTGTGCGCCGCCCCATGGGTCTCCCGGTCGCGGCCGGCTACGACAGAGTGTGGGAGCAGAGCAGTAGCAGCAGAGTGGAGGAGAGAAGAGGAGAGCTGATTCAGTGCTCACACGATCCCATGTGAAGGCTGTCACCACCTCCTCTCTCCCTAATCCGACCTCACACATTTTGTGCTCATTCACTGTTCTCCATGATGTTGAGCCTCATTCACTGTTCTCCATGATATTGAGCCTCATTCACTGTTCTCCATGATGTTGAGCCTCATTCGCTGTTCTCCATGATGTTGAGCCTCACAGTAACAAGGCAGACTGAGCTGAGCTTTGTGTGTTGTAGTGCTAACTCCGGGGGGCGGTGAATCCCTCCTCCTCACACCCCCTCGCCCCGGGCACCATGTCACGTCTCGTCCACATCCCCCCGCAGACATCCAGACAATCCCAGAATGCATTGTGTCGGTTCAGCCCTGTCCAAACCAGCTCCCACAACAACAAGAAGCCAGCTACCACAGCAGAAACCCCACTAGAGCCCTGTTCTCTGTTTGTGACAAAAACAAATATGGCTGCCGGGGCTCTGAGGAGGAAGAGGGGAGCTCCCTCAGAGTGTGTGTGTGCCCCCATTCGCGCATGTGTTTGCTCCTGCATGTGTCTCTGGATGGAAACTCCTCTAATATGGTGCAGTATCTCCCGGCCAGCCTAGCCAGCCCTCTCTCTCTCTCTCTGGAGTCTCCCTGCAGCCTCTCTAGTGGCCCGGTTTACACTGGACATAACATGGAGCCTTAAAGCTGTGGAATACGGTCCAGCGTCTCGCCACTGAAGGCGATGACCTTTACAATAACACAATAACATAGCTTTGCTGCTCTGCTTCGTCGTCTGGCGTAATTGCAGGGATTCTCTGTGTGTTTTGGATGGACAAGAGGAGATGTAAAATGAAATGGCCCCAACTGAAGCCTCGTTCTTTTGCTTAGAAGCCTCAGTCTTCTCTGTTCTCTGCCTCTCTCCTTTCCTGGGGCTGAATGGAGAGGAGCAGGGTATTTCCAGGGGCAGAGTGCGTCCCAAATGGCACCCTATTCCCTAGTGCACTACTTTTGTACTAAAGTAGTGCACTAGGTAAGGAATAGGGTGCCATTTGGGGCGTTGACTAATACAGGCTGTGCACACCCCAATGTGTTCTCTCTATTCCTTTTCTTTTCTTGTGCTTTTCTGTTTCACTGTAGGAGGAAACATGCAGATTCGGTTTCACTGTATGAGGAAACATGCAGATTCTGTTTCACTGTAGGAGGAGACATGCAGATACTGTTTCACTGTAGGAGGAAATATGCAGATTCTGTTTCACTGTAGGAGGAAACATGCAGATTCTGTTTCACTGTAGGAGGAAACATGCAGATTCTGTTTCACTGTAGGAGGAAACATGCAGATTCTGTTTCACTGTAGGAGGAAACATGCAGATTCTGTTTCACTGTAGGAGGAAACATGCAGATTCTGTCTGAAGAAAACTGATTTATTTTCCCTGGTGGGAGATTTAAAATTATGAAATGAGCCTTGAATTAAAAATAATGTTGTACTTTCATTTGTAAGCCCGAGTGCTCTTCTCAGACCAAGGGCAAGACTCTAATTTAATTTTGCTCTGATGACTGGCTTAGCTGTACAGTACATTATCAACACTTGGTTAGACACTAAGACACAAAATAGTCTTACTTCCCTTTAAAGTGGAAGTTCACAACATTCTCTCATACTATTTGTAACGTGGATTTTCTTTTTTATCTAGCACATATTTATTGTATATTTTACAATATATTTTGTATATTTTTCAGAGTTGTCTTCTCAATCCAAGCAATCATAAATAAGACTGAGTGTAGGAACACCTGCTCTTTCCATGACATAGACTGACCAGGTGAATCCAACTCAATATTAGGAAGGTGTTCTTAATGTTTTGTCCATTCGGTGTAAATTCCCTCGACACCAGCTACTGTATATTCTCAAACTGCTGATAACAATCCAATGCATACACTTCCAAGGCCCTGCATGTGCCAGATATAATGTATCAACAGCCATAGCATGCTCACATGTTCCTATGTATCAAATCCATAGCCATCCATCAGAGAGAGAGAGATGGAGGGATGGAGTGAGCGAGATGGAGAGAGAGGGGGGCTAGAGAGAGGGAGAGAGACGGGGGGCGGAGGAGGAGCGAGGTGAGGGAGAGAGACGAGGGGGCGGAGGAGGAGGAGCGAGATGAGGGAGAGAGCGATGGAGCGCAAGAGGTGGAGAGAGGGGATAGAGAGAGGAGGGAGGGAGAGAGAGAGGGAGGAGAAAGCGAGAAAGATGGAGAGAGGGGGAGAGAGAGATGGAGAGAGGGGGGATAGAGAGAGAGGAGTAAGGGTATTTTTTAATCAGGAGCGGATAAAGGTAATGAGACCTGTCTCACAGACAGAGAGTAATCTCCTTCTCAGCCTTATCTTACTGTAGGTCTCGGAGGAGAGGAGGAGAGAAAAAGGATGAGAGAGGTAGATGGGGAGAGAGGGATGGGGAGGTGTTATCTCCTGCCCAACCCAGCATTTTCCTAGGACTCAGTGGAGAGAAGAGAATAGAGGAGATGGAGAAGGACAGGGGAAGAGAAGAGAATAGAGGAGATGGAGAAGAGAAGAGAATAGAGGAGATGGAGAAGGAAAGGGGAAGAGAAGAGAAGAGAATAGAGGAGATGGAGAAGGACAGGGGAAGGGAAGAGAATAGAGGAGATGGAGAAACACAGGGGAAGAGAAGAGAATAGAGGAGATGGAGAAGGACAGGGGAAGGGAAGAGAATAGAGGAGATGGAGAAGGACAGGGGAAGGGAAGAGAATAGAGGAGATGGAGAAACACAGGGGAAGAGAAGAGAATAGAGGAGATGGAGAAGGACAGGGGAAGAGAAGAGAAGAGAATAGAGGAGATGGAGAAGGACAGGGGAAGAGAAGAGAATAGAGGAGATGGACAGGGGAAGGGAAGAGAATAGAGAAGATGGAGAAGGACAGGGGAAGAGAAGAGAATAGAGGAGATGGAGAAGGACAGGGGAAGAGAAGAGAATAGAGGAGATGGAGAAGGACAGGGGAAGGGAAGAGAATAGAGAAGATGGAGAAGGACAGGGGAAGAGAAGAGAATAGAGGAGATGGAGAAGGACAGGGGAAGGGAAGAGAATAGAGGAGATGGAGAAGGACAGGGGAAGAGAAGAGAATAGAGGAGATGGAGAAACACAGGGGAAGAGAAGAGAATAGAGGAGATGGAGAAGGACAGGGGAAGAGAAGAGAAGAGAATAGAGGAGATGGAGAAGGACAGGGGAAGGGAAGAGAATAGAGGAGATGGAGAAGGACAGGGGAGGAGAAGAGAATAGAGGAGATGGAGAAGGACAGGGGAAGAGAAGAGAATAGAGGAGATGGAGAAGGACAGGGGAAGGGAAGAGAATAGAGGAGATGGAGAAGGACAGGGGAAGAGAAGAGAATAGAGGAGATGGAGAAGGACAGGGGAGGAGAAGAGAATAGAGGAGATGGAGAAGGACAGGGGAAGAGAAGAGAATAGAGGAGATGGAGAAGGACAGGGGAAGGGAAGAGAATAGAGGAGATGGAGAAGGACAGGGGAAGAGAAGAGAATAGAGGAGATGGAGAAGGACAGGGCAAGAGAAGAGAAGAGAATAGAGGAGATGGAGAAGGACAGGGGAAGGGAAGAGAATAGAGGAGATGGAGAAGGACAGGGGAAGGGAAGAGAATAGAGGAGATGGAGAAGGACAGGGGAAGAGAAGAGAATAGAGGAGATGGAGAAGGACAGGGGAAGAGAAGAGAAGAGAATAGAGGAGATGGAGAAGGACAGGGGAAGAGAAGAGAATAGAGGAGATGGAGAAACACAGGGGAAGAGAAGAGAATAGAGGAGATGGAGAAGGACAGGGGAAGAGAAGAGAATAGAGGAGATGGAGAAGGACAGGGGAAGAGAAGAGAATAGAGGAGATGGAGAAACACAGGGGAAGAGAAGAGAATAGAGGAGATGGAGAAGGACAGGGGAAGGGAAGAGAAGAGAATAGAGGAGATGGAGAAGGACAGGGGAAGGGAAGAGAATAGAGGAGATGGAGAAGGACAGGGGAAGAGAAGAGAAGAGAATAGAGGAGATGGAGGAGGACAGGGGAAGGGAAGAGAATAGAGGAGATGGAGAAGGACAGGGGAAGGGAAGAGAATAGAGGAGATGGAGAAGGACAGGGGAAGAGAAGAGAATAGAGGAGATGGAGAAGGACAGGGGAAGAGAAGAGAATTGAGGAGATGGAGAAGGACAGGGGAAGAGAAGAGAATAGAGGAGATGAATAATCACAGGGGAAGAGAAGAGAATAGAGGAGATGGAGAAGGAGAAGGACAGGGGAAGGGAAGAGAATAGAGGAGATGGAGAAACACAGGGGAAGAGAATAGAGGAGATGGAGAAACACAGGGGAAGAGAAGAGAATAGAGGAGATGGAGAAACACAGGGGAAGAGAAGAGAATAGAGGAGATGGAGAAACACAGGGGAAGAGAAGAGAATAGAGGAGATGGAGAAACACAGGGGAAGAGAAGAGAATAGAGGAGATGGAGAAACACAGGGGAAGAGAAGAGAATAGAGGAGATGGAGAAACACAGGGGAAGAGAAGAGAATAGAGGAGATGGAGAAACACAGGGGAAGAGAAGAGAATAGGGGAGATGGAGAAACACAGGGGAAGAGAAGAGAATAGAGGAGATGGATAATCACAGGGGAAGAGAAGAGAATAGAGGAGATGGATAATCACAGGGGAAGAGAAGAGAATAGAGGAGATGGAGAAACACAGGGGAAGAGAAGAGAATAGAGGAGATGGAGAAGGACAGGGGACGAGAAGGGAATAGAGGAGATGGAGAAGGACAGGGGAAGAGAAGAGAATAGAGGAGATGGAGAAGGACAGGGGAAGAGAAGAGAATAGAGGAGATGGAGAAACACAGGGGAAGAGAAGAGAATAGAGGAGATGGATAATCACAGGGGAAGAGAAGAGAATAGAGGAGATGGAGAAGGACAGGGGAAGAGAAGAGAATAGAGGAGATGGAGAAGGACAGGGGAAGAGAAGAGAATAGAGGAGATGGAGAAGGACAGGGGAAGAGAAGAGAATAGAGGAGATGGAGAAGGACAGGGGAAGGGAAGAGAATAGAGGAGATGGAGAAGGACAGGGGAGGAGAAGAGAATAGAGGAGATGGAGAAACACAGGGGAAGAGAAGAGAATAGAGGAGATGGATAATCACAGGGGAAGAGAAGAGAATAGAGGAGATGGATAATCACAGGGGAAGAGAAGAGAATAGAGGAGATGGAGAAACACAGGGGAAGAGAAGAGAATAGAGGAGATGGAGAATGACAGGGGAAGAGAAGAGAATAGAGGAGATGGAGAAGGACAGGGGAAGAGAAGAGAATAGAGGAGATGGAGATGGAGAAGGACAGGGGAAGAGAAGAGAATAGAGGAGATGGAGAAACACAGGGGAAGAGAAGAGAATAGAGGAGATGGATAATCACAGGGGAAGAGAAGAGAATAGAGGAGATGGATAATCACAGGGGAAGAGAAGAGAATAGAGGAGATGGAGAAGGACAGGGGAAGAGAAGAGAATAGAGGAGATGGAGAATGACAGGGGAAGAGAAGAGAATAGAGGAGATGGAGAAGGACAGGGGAAGAGAAGAGAATAGAGGAGATGGAGAAGGACAGGGGGAGAGAAGAGAATAGAGGAGATGGAGAAGGACAGGGGAAGGGAAGAGAATAGAGGAGATGGAGAAGGACAGGGGAGGAGAAGAGAAGAGAATAGAGGAGATGGAGAAGGACAGGGGAAGAGAAGAGAATAGAGGAGATGGAGAAGGACAGGGGAAGAGAAGAGAATAGAGGAGATGGAGAAGGACAGGAGAAGAGAATAGAGAAGATGGAGAAGGACAGGGGAAGGGAAGAGAATAGAGGAGATGGAGGGGAGATGGAGTAGGACAGGGGAAGAGAAGAGAACAGAGGAGATGGAGATGGAGAAGGACAGGGGAAGGGAAGAGAATAGAGGAGATGGAGGGGAGATGGAGTAGGACAGGGGAAGAGAAGAGAACAGAGGAGATGAAGATGGAGAAGGACAGGGGAAGGGAAGAGAATAGAGGAGATGGAGAGGAGAGTAGAATGGCTTACTGTGGCCTACCTCTTTAATTGCGTCTTTCTCCCAGTCCCAGGGTTGATTTATGGTGGGCCAACGGTAAAGGGGGATAAGAAGCTCTGGGGTGACGGAGTGATGAATGGGGAGGGGAAGCAACATCATTAAAGTGTGTTAGTGTGTTTTCACTGGGGGCTCTGTGTAGCATGGGGAAATACTAACAGGAAGGGAGTTCAGTGTCTGTGTAGTGGGCTGTAAATGTACCACAGAAGAAGAATAGTCCAGGCAGATTAACTTAACCATCTGTACTGATCTGAAAGAACTGACGATGCAAAGAGCCCGTCCAATTATGAGCCTCCTTCCTACATGTTGCTTACACCTGTCAGGTAGTTTCAGATCAGTGCAGATGAAGGAGAGGTGACAAGGAAAGGAAGCCACTTTAGACTATTGATATGCAGCCTCTTTGAAATACCAATGGAATAAGGAATGAGGATCTTGTAAAGCAGCAAATCCTACTCACTTCCAACACTGGGCTCAAGTATTAACAATTATATTTCACTAAATCCTCCAAACTATGTTTTAAATGAAAGTTAAGAAAGAACATAAGCTGAACAAATACAGGCAATTCAAACCATCACCACCACATCCCTCTACTTCAACCACTGGATGTTTACTGACACGGCTGTTGCATCCTGGGTAATAGAGTCTGCAGGGTGAGTAAGTAAACAGGACTTAAAGTGCTCTCCTTGTGTCTTCACTCACACAGCTGCTTTTGCCTGGTAAGAATTTCACCTGGAGTAGCTGTGACTCATTGAATTATTGAATGAATGTTTGGTTGGTTGAACCTGAAGTAATTCATATAATTTTTTCTAATGAATGAACTACCGGTGAGCAGATGGCTGCTGTTTGAAACAAAGCATATTGTTGTGGACACACTCGAGCAAACCGACTGGCTGTTTTGTTTTCAGATATAAAAAATATAGAGGGAGCTCAGATCTAACTGTGGATCCTCAGTTACACCAAACAACACGACAAGACAAACACAATGCTCTGTGTGGATCACAACATTCTCCATCTTCTCTCTCTGTCCATTGAAGATGAAACTCCACATTGATCTGATCGTACTAACCAGGTCTCTTCTGCTTTTGAGATTTAATTGGGCAAAGGATGGAAGATTAAGAGAAGATCACTGCAAGTCATTCATCGTCTTAGTCCCAGCACCTTGCTGCTGGTGTGTTTAAAAATGGATCTGTGATGGTTGTGGTTTCCGGGCGGTTTCCGTGCGCTGGCCTCTAGAGGCGCAGGTCCGACAGCAGGCAGCCAATTAGGAGTCTTCTTCTTTCAAGACGTTCGGCCATGTGTTTTTTGGTGTTTACGTTTAGAGGCCAGGTCTCGGCCTCTGAGGACGGTAATTGGGCCTGTTTTCACCAGTCTACATCAGATCAGACTCCTAAGGGCTCACAGAGAGAGCGAGATGGAGGAAGAGAGAGCGAGATGGAGGAAGAGAGAGAAAGAGAGCTAGATGTAAGCTAGCCGTCTGTCATTAAGAGAAAAGCTCATTAAGGGCTGCTGAGGCTGATTTGGACCAAGCTGTCCGACTGGTTGCAGGATTAAGCTGTTGTTGTTGTTGGTTAGTGAGGCCAAAGATCAGACAGGGTCACTCACAGAAGACCTGAAACTTTTTTAGTTCATTACAGGAAGTCTTGTTAAGTCAAAGAGGAGGTCATGACCTGGAGAAGACATGTTTGTGGAAATTAGTCGCTTTTTATTTTGTTCCCCAAAGAAGTACCTTGGCTTTTGTTGTTTGTTTATAGCTTAATGTTGAATTCAATTTTAGACTCAAGCCGTAGCCATTCTTTTTCGTAAGCCGAAGGGACTTCCGGTTCTCAGAAACTTTCATATTAGTTCCCAAATTTTTTTTCAAAGAATGGGACATGGAAACTATGCCGTAGCTAAAGCTAGCGGCTAAATGTGTGTCCAATATAATTGTCCCTTGGTTTCTTATCATGGTCAGCTATAGTTTAGGCTAACTAAAATCCATAAATCATGGGACGTTAGCACTCTAGCTAGCTAGCATTAGCACTATAGGTGCTCAAACGGCTGCCATTAGCTTGTTGCCATTAGCTTGCGCTATTGAGCTAATGAGAGTAAATCTGTGTGTTGTCCCACCCCACCACCGTCACCCCACCAGCCTGAGGAAAACACCTGCTGGTCCAACCGTGTGTGTGTGTGTGTGTGTAGTCCCCTGTAGCTCAGTTGGTAGAGCATGGCGCTTGCAACGCCAGGGTTGTGGGTTCGTTTCCCACGGGGGGCCAGTATGAAAATGTATGCACTCACTAACTGTAAGTCGCTCTGGATAAGAGCGTCTGCTAAAATGACTAAAAAAATTTTAAAGTGTGTGTGTGGGTCTATACACACCTGCCTTGCTGTATATCTGTCAGACCTGTCCCTCAATATGACAATATGTTTACCTGTTTTAAAGCCAACTATGATTTCCTGATGTTTGGCCACTTTTACAAAAGCACTGATCTGTTAATGTCCTCATCTGAATCCTGTCAATTTTATAACCCTGCCAGTACAGCCAGCCAGCCAGTACAGACAGCCAGCTAGCCAGTGCCTTATTTATTTGCTAGTCCTGCTACATTCTAATGCTCAAATGCACCTTGAATATGTGAAAGGAGTGAGGGAGAGGGGGAATCATGTGTTTCTTTAAGAGGGGTGAGGTCAGGATATGAAGTGAAAAATCGGAAGGCAAAGGTGTGAAAGTTTGGGGTGGGGGGTGGGTGGTGGGGGGGGGGTGGCAGGTAGCCTAGAGGTAGCCTAGAGGTTAAGAGTGTTGGGCCAGTAACCGAAAGCTTGCTGGTTCATATCCCTGAGCTGACTAGGTGTAACGTGTCGATGTGCCCTTGAGCAAGGTACTTAACCCTAACTGCTCATGGAAGTCACTCTGAATAAGAGTGTCTTCTAAATGACAAAAATGTAAATGTGAAATGTAGACAGGCTGCTCACAGGCTAATGCTAACTGTTTTTGGGCAGCCCTCCAAAAGCCTGTTCCGTACAAGCTGCTCTACAGCTGGCTGTCATACTGGGACAGTGGGCTTCATCTGGGTTGCAATATCTAATACGTCATTCACGCAGGTGAAAATCTGTGTGTGTGGAAGCAGGCACCAAGCTTATCTATTAGAATTTCACATACTCTTTGCCCAGGGTTTGTGAGAAAGCGCCCCATCATGAAAAACAGAGAAGAGGGAGGAGAAGAGGGATATCTTTTTCTCTTTAAAGGCTTTCCATCTGCATCAAAGGCCGGACTACAAGCTGTGATGTTAATCACAGATACTGTAATACTTCTTTATCACAGATTCATTTAAGGTGCCACTGTCATTAGCGGACAAAAACTCTGCTAATAGTTTTAGTATTAGTATTAACAGTAGTAGTAGTACACTAATATTAGTAGTAAAAGTAGTAGTACTACACTAATATTCGTAGTAAAAGTAGTAGTACTACACTAAATATTAGTAGTAAAAGTAGTAGTACTACACTAATATTAGTAGTAGCAGTAGTAGTACTACACTAATATTAGTAGTAAAAGTAGTAGTACTACACTAATATTAGTAGTAGTAGTAGTACTACATTTGTAGTAGAACTAATAGTAGCACACATAATGGTAGTTGTTGTGATGTTTACAGACGTTACAATGTAGGTCACCACTAGAATACAGTGAGGGAAAATAGTATTTGATCCCCTGCTGATTTTGTACGTTTGCCCACTGACAAAGACATGATCAGTCTATAATTTTAATGGTAGGTTTATTTGATCAGTGAGAGACAGAATAACAAAACAAAAATCCAGAAAAACACATGTCAAAAATGTTATAAATTGATTTGCATTTGAATGAGGGAAATAAGTATTTGACCCCTCTGCAAAACATGACTTAGTACTTGGTGGCAAAACCCTTGTTGGCAATCACAGAGGTCAGATGTTTCTTGTAGTTGGCCACCAGGTTTGCACACATCTCAGGAGGGATTTTGTCCCACTCCTCTTTGCAGATCTTCTCCAAGTCATTAAGATTTCGAGGCTGACGTTTGGCAACTCTAACCTTCAGCTCCCTCCACAGATTTTCTATGGGATTAAGGTCTGGAGACTGGCTAGGCCACTCCAGGACCTTAATGTGCTTCTTCTTGAGCCACTCCTTTGTTGCCTTGGCTGTGTGTTTTGGGTCATTGTCATGCTGGAATACCCATCCACGACCCATTTTCAATGCCCTGGCTGAGGGAACGAGGTTCTCACCCAAGATTTGACGGTACATGGCCCCGTCCATCGTCCCTTTGATGCGGTGAAGTTGTCCTGTCCTCTTAGCAGAAAAACACCCCCAAAGCATAATGTTTCCACCTCCATGTTTGACGGTGTGGATGGTGTTCTTGGGGTCATAGGCAGCATTCCTCCTCCTCCAAACACGGCGAGTTGAGTTGATGCCAAAGACCTCGATTTTGGTCTCATTTGACCACAACACTTTCACCCAGTTCTCCTCTGAATCATTCAGATGTTCATTGGCAAACTTCAGACGGGCCTGTATATGTGCTTTCTTGAGCAGGGGGACCTTGCGGGCACTGCAGGATTTCAGTCTTTCACGGCGTAGTGTGTTACCAATTGTTTTCTTGGTGACTATGGTCCCAGCTGCCTTGAGATCATTGACAAGATCCTCCCGTGTAGTTCTGGGCTGATTCCTCACCGTTCTCATGATCATTGCAACTCCACGAGGTGAAATCTTGCATGGAGCCCCAGGCTGAGGGAGACTGACAGTTATTTTGTGTTTCTTCCATTTGCGAATAATCGCACCAACTGTTGTCACCTTCTCACCAAGCTGCTTGGCGATGGTCTTGTAGCCCATTCCAGCCCTGTGTAGGTCTACAATCTTGTCCCTGACATCCTTGGAGAGCTCTTTGGTCTTGGCCATGGTGGAGAGTTTGGAATCTGATTGATTGATTGTTTCTGTGGACAGGTGTCTTTTATACAGGTAACAAGCTGAGATTAGGAGCACTCCCTTTAAGAGAGGGCTCCTAATCTCAGCTCGTTACCTGTATAAAAGACACGTGGGAGCCAGAAATCTTTCTGATTGAGAGGGGGTCAAATACTTATTTCCCTCATTTAAAATGCAAATCAATTTATAACATTTTTGACATGCGTTTTTCTGGATTTTTTTGTTGTTATTCTGTCTCTCACTGTTCAAATAAACCTACCATTAAAATTATAGACTGATCATTTCTTTGTCAGTGGGCAAACATACAAAATCAGCAGGGGATCAAATACTTTTTTCCCTCACTGTATATGCGTACGGCACTTCAATCTCATAGTGGCCTAGTTAGCTACACATTTGCTGTTTTAAATTCAATGTAAAATCCTCACACTGTACTATATGCTGCGGAGCGGAGGCTATATTTATAATGGTTCAATCATGTTACGCCGTGCATATTAATATGTGCTTAAAGGTTGTTGAGACAGAGAGAGAGGGAGTGAGAGTGTGTGTGGCGGCTCAGTGGTTAGCACATCTAGACAGCCTGTGAGATGGGAGACACACTATTACCTTCTGATTCATAGGTGAAGTAACCAGTGCCGACAAACACCTAGCCCCCAATGAAATAT
This sequence comes from Coregonus clupeaformis, assembly GCF_020615455.1. Classification (NCBI taxonomy): domain Eukaryota; kingdom Metazoa; phylum Chordata; class Actinopteri; order Salmoniformes; family Salmonidae; genus Coregonus; species Coregonus clupeaformis. Next base: position 15,198,005 of record NC_059228.1, read on the forward strand.
AAATAAATCGTTGTTATTACACACACACACGCACACACACACACAGGTTTGTTTAGCCGGGCTTTTGGAAGAGAACCCTGTGTGTTATAGAAATAAGAGACTTGGTGACTGAATGGATTGAGGCTCAACCAGACAGACCAGCACAATGGCAGGAACATGTTATTGTAACACGTTATTGTTATGAGGGCGGCAGGTGGCTGGTTTGAATCACAGAGCCGACAAGGTGATAAATATGTCGCTGTGCCTTTGAGCAAGGCACTTAACCCCAATTGCTCCAGGGGTGCTGGACAATGGTGACTCTGGCCGTGAGGAGAGAGGATGCAAGGAGTATGCAATTGAGATCTTCCGTGAGGCAGAAAAGGTTGATGTCACTCAAGCATGCTCTTTCCCTCCTTCCACCTCCTTTCTGATTGGCTAAGACTTTACTGCAGCTACTCTCCATAGGATAATACTGTACATGTTTGACACAATAAATACAAAGTAGGCTAAATTAAACACAATATTGCAAATAAATGTGTACATGTATATATTTTTCAAACAAGTTGTGCTATACAGTGTAGATTGTTGTTTTGAATGTGTAATTTGAATCTTTGCATATTGTACCAGTAGGATTAGGCTTGAGGACCTGGTAAGGTTTTTATAATAAATGGACCATTTGCAAGTGGCCCTTTTCAAGCTTGACCTCATTTGCATAGATGGAACACAGGGGAGCCAATGATTCCCCTGGAAAGTTAGTCCTCGTGTATCACCATAGAAACAAGCCATGTACAGACTTGTCAGGAAATAGATTCAACACACATCAAGTTGAAAATTAAATGGCCTGATTATCGTGCCGTGTGTGTATGCATGTGTGAGGGATCATGCGTGTTCTCACGCACATTGGTTTGTGTGTGTATGGGTCTAATGAATTTGAAACAGCCTTACTGTCTTTTTCAGTGGCAGAGTTATTCCTTGAATGTTCCAGGTCTCATCGATAGCCGGGTAATGAGGACTTGGTGTTTTTAGCTGGTCCTGTGGTTTGTGTTTTCTAACGATTTCCCTGGTGTCCTGTTACTATGGTGATTAAGGGGGCCAATTAGCACAGCTTGATGCTGAAAGAGGAAGTGGCTGGAAGCAGCTAAGGAGAGGTTCTGACGGATGGGGAGTGATTGACAGCTGGGTGACTTCCCCTTGTCGCATGTGTGTCAGGCTGCGGGGGTGTAAGGGTGATATTCCTGGCTTCCTCTAATGACACAGGGACACGGGCTTGCTTGGTTGGTTGTCCCTAGATGGCCTCACGTAACGGAGTCAAACTGGGAGCTACTAACTAGGTTGTGTTCAGTAGACACACAACCCTGATCTGCCTGCTATGTTTCCTTGTACAGAGCTATGTTCAGCAACAGACACAGCAGCGAATGTCAGCTTGTCTGATTCCCCTGCTATAGTAAACCCTTAGGCTCCGGATATGGACGTTCTTAATTTAGGCCACAGTCCGTCCATTATGTGGCTGCATTAAGACCATAAAACCGTCAGCGGTTACCGAATGGTTACGCTGACCTTTGTGACTCCCACAATTTATTGCATGGTCTATTTTCAACCAGGGACCACTGGGGCTTGAGATCCTGCATCAATGGGAGATGTACAGTACAGTGTTGGCAATCAGATACAGGCTGCAGTGTAGCCTACGCAGCAGGGCCAATACAGTTAATTCCGTTTTCTATCACTCAGTTCTAGTGGAGTAGCGCTAATGCAGATGTCTTCATTCAACCCTCCTTTTGTCTTAGACAGCATCAAACCCAGTGTTGCAGCATCCTCTCATATCTTTGTCATAGATATTTCTTTATTAATTAATGAATGCCTTAGAAAGTAACAGTCACTCACTTCCTTTCGAGTAATTCTAGAATGTGTCTGTTTTTAATGTAGAGGAGGTGATTTGAAATCACACTCTTGTGATGAGGTAGCCCTGCCTGAGACTTGTAAGCCCAAATGTCACCCTTGACCTTGAGGATGAACTGATGGTCTTGAAGATCTGCTCTCCCTTTAAAATGTGAATGTTTTGGACAGCTGGTTAAAGACCATGTGAATGATCCATTTATTTCAGTCAGCTTTAAATTAATCTAGGATTCCTAATGTTTCCTTTCAGTATAGCTTTTCAAATGGAGACACCTGATACCGCAGGCTACTGTATGTGTCCCTTCCTGCCTTTTTAAGAACTCTCCATAACTTCATGAGCAGATTGGACAAATACATGTTATATTTCTCTGGGGAGGGTTTGGTAGGGATAGAGTGCATGCTAGGTGGCTGGTATTGTTGAGTGATTCGTTCGGTTTCGGTTCGATTATTTAAAAAAATCACGTTTTTCGGTTTCAATTATTTTTTAAACATTAAATGCATTATGCAATAATGACATTACAATGATTTTGGAGCTTTTTATTGGAAATTCCAAAGGCAAAGATATTGAACATTCAATTGGCATAAAAATATTCCATTGTCTCTTTCAGGTTCACATTGGGTAGACATCAATAGAAATATAAAAAATTACTATGAAATAATAAAATATTTCAGTTGTGTATATTACTTAGTTGTATTTGATGACTTTACATTTGTGTATTCCTTAAAGTCATAAGCCTGCCAGACAGACAACAGTCTAACGTTATCTCTGTGCTCCCCATACTGTACTGTCTTCAGTTATCCTATTTAGCTAGGCTAACCTGTCTAAGTATGCTGCAGAGCTGTCTGACAAAATCATTTTCCTAGTTCTTCAAAGTAGATAAGGCATACTTTCACAAACTTTCTCTGTCCCTTTAGTCATTGTGTACATTCCTCTCTCTTGCGGTCTGTGTGTATCTAACCCAATGACTGTACCTAACCTAAGGTAGCAGGCGTAAAAGTGTATTTGTCCAGAGATCTGTATGTAATGACAAGATGCTCATGTCTCCTCCCTAACAATAGCAGTTGTTGTCCCAAAGGCAAGAAGGCAAGTTTAAATCCAAAATAATCCCATAGAAACACATTGGGATTATTTTTGACAGATTCTGGCTAGAATGAAACCTCTCGCTTTGCCTCTTCCTCTCTGATCCGTCTCGGTCCGAGCAGGAAAGACAAGTGCAATCGATTATGGTCATTGTAGTTAATTACCATGTTTCTGTGCTGAATATTAGCTAAATGAAAAATACAACTCCCTTCAGCCCAGCGTCCCACATAGTTCTTATTTTTTTTATTTTTTTTAGGGGGTAGATCAGCTTTAATATTGCAGATTTACATTTGACATTTTAGTCATTTAGCAGACGCTCTTGTCCAAAGCGACTTACAGTTAGTGAGTACTATCACCCCGTGGGAAACGAACCCACAACCCTGACGTTGCAAGCGCCATGCTCTACCAACTGAGCTACACGGGACTATAGATAGATTCTAACTTCCATCAATGTAATTGTCTGCATCACTTCCAATCCCCCATATGTTTTTTTTTCTCGCAAATATAAATGTGCATATACAGCTCTGGATTGAAAATTAAGAGAACACTGCAAAAATATACGTTTCTCTGGTTTTACTATTTATGAGTATGTGTTTGGGTGAAATTAACATTTTTGTTTTAGGTAATCAGTACCTAATTCAGTAGAATGAGGTGTGCCTGTGTTGGAATTCAACAGACACTGGAATGGAATGGCTATCATACATGTAGAGATGCTGATTTAAGAAACATTTGCAGTGGTCTCTTAATTTTTTCCAGAGCTGTATATACACATACACACACATACAGTTGAAGTCGGAAGTTTACATACACCTTAGCCAAATACATTTAAACTTAGTTTTTCACCATTCCTGACATTTAATCCTAGTAAAAATTCCCTGTCTTAGGTCAGTTAGGATCCCCACTTTATTTTAAGAATGTGAAATGTCAGAATAATAGTAGAGAGTGATTTATTTCAGCTTTTATTTCTTTCATCACATTCCCAGTGGGTCAGAAGTTTACATACACTCAATTAGTATTTGGTAGCCTTTAAATTGTTTAACTTGGGTCAAACGTTTCGGGTAGCCTTCCACAAGCTTCCCACAATAAGTTGGGTGAATTTTGGCCCATTCCTTCTGACAGAGCTGGTGTAACTGAGTCAGGTTTGTAGGCTTCCTTGCTCGCACATGCTTTTTCAGTTCTGCCCACAAATGTTCTATAGGATTGAGGTCAGGGCTTTGTGATGGCCACTCCAATACCTTGACTTTGTTGTCCTTAAGCCATTTTGCCACAACTTTGGAAGTATGCTTGGGGTCATTGTCCATTTGGAAGACCCATTTGCGACCAAGCTTTAATTTCCTCACTGATGACTTGAGATGTTGCTTCAAATGTCAGGAATTGTGAAAAACTGAGTTTAAATGTATTAGGCTAAGGTGTATGTAAACTTCCGACTTCAACTGTACATATACATATCCTTTAAAAAAAAATATTTCCCTTTATTACTTTGCAACCCCACCACCCCTTCCCTAATTGGAGTAAACTAGTGAACAACAATGCTTAGGCCTCTACTTCCAGCTTATACATACTATATACATTTTATGGATAATTCTATTTTGTTTGTTTTTACTCCTGAACTTCCGTCCATCGGGTTGCTTCTATATGCCATATCTTTCTAACTGTGATCTTTCACAAAAGCTCTCTACCTATAACCTATATTCTTATTATGGACACAGTATGCTTTACATTATTAGTAATCTTGTTGTTATTAGATGTTGTTGTTAGTTGTTATTAGTCCCATCCTTCAACTCCATTCAACACCATCCATCTATCTCTTAACACCATCCATATTGGATTTCTATTTGCCATATATTTTTCAACTGTACTGTGATGTTTTACAAAAGTTCTGAACCTTTCTATTCTCATTGTTTCTACAGATTATAAATTGAAAATAAACATTTTTGCTAAAATTATTATTATATTATTAATCGATTGACTATGACTTTTCAGATCACCCAGTAATGCTATCTGCAGGGTTAGCTCCAGGTAAATATTGCAATCCTTTAGCCATTCCTGGACCTGAGTCCAAAAACAAACTACAAATGTACAGTACCAAAACAAATGATCTAATGATTCTGTCTCTTCGCAGCAAAATCTGCGGAGCTGGGAAGATCGTATCCCCCATATAAATAACATTATATTGGTAGCAAGAATTTTATATAATAATTTAAATAGAAAAATTCTAAGCTTTGAATCCGGCGTCGTTTTGCGTATCAGTTCATAAACACTATGCCATGGAATCGGTACGTCAAAAATCTCTTCCCAACTATTTAGTAATCTATATGGGACGGCTGTCAATCCTTTGGTCCTTAAATGAAACTGGCATACTTTTTTATTTATCACAATTTTCTTTAACCAATTATGTTCTTTAATGCAAGGCCGACAGACAAGTTCCCACATAGTTCTTGACTTCATTACTCTCGTGAATGATTTGATTTCACTCTATTGAAATGGAGTATTGGGCTCACAAAAAAACCGAACTAAATGGGAATTCAAGTAATTGAACCGATGTCAGTCTATTAGATGTTTAATAACCGAAGAAATACGACGTTTCGGCTAATCACTCAGCACTAGTGCATGGATGAATGCTGGCATTGTCTGGGCACACACAAATGTCTTTACGCCTCACACACCCTCTGTTTTCAGGGTACCACACAAAGCAGGTGTGTCAGCTCGGTGCAGGAAAAGGGGAAGCATTTTCCCACCAGTGGTATGTTTCCACCAAACTGACTTGTTGCCGGAACAAATCAGTGCATGATGGATGACGTAGTGCATACAAAATGTACTTTTTCGCATTGAACATAAACTGTTCAGTGTTTTTTGTTGGTGAAACCATAAGGAGAGGAAGTACAAACCAACGACGCTAGACAGAGAGGAATATGCTTAAGCAAAAGGCAGTTTATTAAACACAGAGATAGCTGGTACTGCTCAAGCTACATGCATGGACCCATTCAGTTGCCTCTTATGGAGACAGTTGAAAAGGGATCAAAAACAGAGTTTTCAGCATTACTTTATACAATGCAACACAAAGGAAGGGGTCCTTCTTCTAGTCCCTTGATTGGTTCCGGAGGCGTAGGAGGCGGGTCTGCTCTGTCCAGAGTAGAAGCCCCATTTTGTGCACGGCAGAGTCCTCTGCCCTAGGCACCCGACCAGTAGAAAAAAAGTGCAGTTTGTGTGTGTGCGTAACTCGTGAGGCATGAGGATGAGTGTGCGTATGCATGGAGATGTGTGTGTGAATGTGTGTATGTTTTCAAAGGAAAGTCTTGTGGGGAGCAACCAGATTGTGGCCTGTGGCGTGGGTGTTGTCCTTGAGAAGATATTGGCTCTGTCCATTGTTCTTGCATAGGAACAGCATTGATTGAAAACAAGCTCCTAACATTAAAATGGGTCATGCACAAGATTTTAGTCAGACCAAGCTATAACATTTTAATATTTACTACGACAGTTTCCATCGCATTTTCAACTCTACGGATAGTGTATTCACAAACTGTTGAGTTAAATAGCAAATGTGCGTACTCTGGTGTTGGCACTGTAGCCGACAGCTCCCAGATACGGTGTGGGTAGGCTCTGCTCTGGATAAGAGCGAGAATATTTTTATTTGTCAAACAGCAGTCAAGCATCGATCATCATGTCACCAGAATAAGACCCTCGACATTTATTGGAAAGGACCATCAAGTACAAACTGTCCACTTTCACCACCCTGTTCACGTGCCGCGTTAAACCAGTTAGCAAGTCGAAAGTTTTGGAGTTTCCTAGTTCCGACTAGCAGGTGAACACGGCATCTGTCCTGTCCAATCACTGCTCTCCTGAAGGAATCTAATGATGTCACGCTCTGACACAGACCAGGACCAGTTTCAGTTCAAAGTAAAACTAACTTCTTCATTATAGATCTGACCAAACCCAGATTTCCATCAGGACACTGGCATCTGAGATTCATCCTTATAATAGGCACAAATTGTTTTTTGTTTGCTAATACGTTCTATACAACGGCCCACTGTTTCCCACTCTGGGTTCCCGCTCCGTTCCGGCCGCTGTGACCGAGCCTCAGTGTTCTCTTATCAAAACCAGCCGGCCCCATTCAGACCACACAGCCAGGGAACCACTATTCTACACAGTGGAAATCCCCCCCTGTTCCTGTGTACAGTGGCAAGATTATTCCATCACTGTTTTCTTATCTTTTCGACAGTCCCCACTGGACACAAACTGGTTAAATCAACATTGTTTCAACGTAACTTGTCAACGTATTGTGACATGGAATCTATGTGGAAAATACATTGGATTTGAAAAAAGTAATCAACTGTTGTTTTGAGGGTAACATTTCAACCACAGGATTATGTAACCAATTTCCAACAAAGACAAACATTGTATAAAATGTTGAATTTGTACCTTTGAAACATTGTCAGATCCCAACGTAAATCCACTATTAAGAAAAAAACTCTAGGCTGGGCAGCACCTTCTACTGGAGAGTTGATCTATCTAAAGCTATCCCTTCGTTCTCACATTTCATGGTTTTAACCAAGCCCAGTCCTGCTTATCTTGGATATTTGTCACATACTATTACCAATGTGCTGTCGTGAAATTAGATTTTTGAGAATGATTGTTGAGAAATCTCCACTTCATAGATTCGCTGTTGCTATTGAAGTCATTCCAAAGGGTAGGTTCAACAGAGCAAAGGAAATGTAACCATACTTTATCAATCATATACACTACATGACCAAAAGTATGTGGACACCTACTCTTCGAACATCTCATTCCAAAATCATGGACATTAATATGGAGTTGGTCCCCCATTTACTGCTATAACAGCCTCCACTCTTCTGGGAAGGCTTTCCACTAGATGTTGGAACATTGCTGCGGGGACTTGCTTCCATTCAGCCACGAGTATTACTGAGGTCAGGCACTGATGTTGGGCGATTAGGCCTGGCTCGCAGTCGGCGTTCCAATTCATCCCAAAGGTGTTCGATGGGGTTGAGGTCAGGGATCTGTGCAGGCCAGTCAAGTTCTTCCACATCGATCTGAATAAAACCATTTCTGTATGGACCTTGCTTTGTGCTCGGGTGCATTTTTCATGCTGAAACAGGAAAGGGCCTTCCCAAACTGTTGCCACAAAGTTGGAAGCACAGAATCATCTAGAATGTCATTGTATGCTGTAGCTGTAGCGTTAAGATTTCCCTTCACTGGAACTAAGGGGCCAGAACCATGAAAAACAGCCCCAGACCATTATTCCTCCTCCACCAAACTTTACAGTTGGCTCTATGCATTGAGGCAGGTAGCGTTCTCCTGGCATCCGCCAAACCCAGATTTGTCCGTCGAACTGCCAGATGGTGAAGTGTGATTCATCACTCCAGAGAACGCCTATCCACTGCTCCAGAGTCCAATGGCGGCTTTACACCACTCCAGCCGACGCTTGGCATTGCGCATGGTGATGTTAGGCTTGTGTGCGGCTGCTTGGCAAGGAAACCCATTTCATTAAGCTCCTGACTAACAGTTATTGTGCTGACGTTGCTTCCAGAGGCAGTTTGGAACTCGGTAGTAAATAAAAATAAATATGCCATTTAGCAGACGCTTTTATCCAAAGCGACTTACAGTCATGCGTGCATACATTTTTGTGTATGGGTGGTCCCGGGGATCGAACCCACTACCTTGGCGTTACAAGCGCCGTGCTCTACCAGCTGAGCTACAGAGGACCACAGTAGTGAGTGTTGCAACCGAGGACAGACGATTTTTACGCGCTACTGGCTTCAGCACTCGGCGGTCCCGTTCTGTGAGCTTGTGTAGCCTACCACTTCGCGGCTGAGCCGTTGTTGCTCCTAGACGTTTCCACTTCACAATAACAGCACTTACAGTTGACCGGGCAGCTCTAGCAGGGCAGAAATTTAACAAACTGACTTGTTGGAAAGGTGGCATCCTATGACGGTGCCATGTTAAAAGTCACTGAGCTCTTCAGTAAGGCCATTCTACTGCCAATGTTTGTCTATGGAGATTGCAGGGCTGTGTGCTCGACTTTATACACGTCAGCAACAGGTGTGGCTGAAATAGCCGAATCCACTAATTTGAAGGGGTGTCCACCTACTTTTGGCCATGTAGTGTATCATCAATGATACTATTTAGGCCTATATAGCATTTGTGAAGTCATTAACAGCTATTGTTTAAACTCATCCCAGGATTCAACTAAAATTCAACAAATATTAGGTTTGAGCTCTGAATGCTGATTGGATGAAAGCCATGGTACAGTATATCATACAGTATACCATGGGTAAATTGACTATTTACTGCTCTAATTACGTTGGTAACCAGTTTATAATAGCAATAAGGAACCTCGGGGGGTTTGTGGTATATGGCCAATATACCACGGCTAAGGGCTGTATCCAGGCACTCCACGTTGTGTCGTGCATAAGAACAGTCCTTAGCCGTGGTATATTGGCCATACTTATTTCCCTCATTAAAATGCAAATCAATTTATAACATTTTTGACATGCGTTTTTCTGGATTTTTTTGTTGTTATTCTGTCTCTCACTGTTCAAATAAACCTACCATTAAAATTATAGACTGATCATGTCTTTGTCAGTGGGCAAACATACAAAATCAGCAGGGGATCAAATACTTTTTTCCCTCACTGTATACCGCACCTCCTCGGGCCTTATTGCTTAAATAGACAATACATATAGGCCTAAGGTTTCAAGTTTTGGTTGATTTCAAATGGAATCTACAAGTTAATAATAGATTAATAATTGACATCTCAATCTCAACCAAAAATAAAAGTTACATTATAGGATTAAATCAAATCAAACTGTATTTAAAGTGCATTTAAAGTTTGATTTGATAAACCATTGGGAATTCAACAAACTTTTGGCTGTGTTTTTGTGTAGGTGAAAATAAGTTGGAATCTAATTGATCGACTTATCTACCAAATATGACCCAATTCTCCACGATGAAATGCCCAGTGGGTCTTGACAGGGCCTTTAAACGGATATTATGAAGACTGGGGATGAAGGAGAGGGAGGGGCAGTTGGCTACTTTTCCAGCCAGTGCAGCCGTGTCTTCAAGCGGTCTTGTCCTAATGGCTGTGTGCGCGCTGGCGGCCGTTGAGGCTTTTAAGGCATTCCTCAGACATGACCTTATTGATGACCACACGTTGGGCACAGGGTGGGGCGAGGGCAGCCAGAATGGGGCCAGTGTGTGGAGCTGTCAACAGTGAGGGGACAGGGTGAAGGAGAGAAGGATAGGGTGAGGAGTGGAGTGGGGAGGTGGTGGAATTGAGGCGGGGGACAAGAAAGTCTGAAAGCTCACCTATGGTATCGGAAAGTTCTCCCTTAGTACAAACGTGTCATTGAGGCATTAACAGGATTTATGTAGAGCTTGTGTTGTGAGCTTTAGTGGCTGAGGAAAAACAAGGCCACACCTTGTTAGTTTAACCAGCAGAGGTGATCAGGCTCCTTATTCAGACTCAATGTACAGTAGCCTACTGACGTTTTTTGCTCCTTGTGTCGGTGTAGTGTGAAACTGCTTTAATGAATTAGCTAAACGAACCGACTTAATGAAAATCACAGATTTGAAAGGCGCCTGATAGAAAGGTTTATTTTGAGTAGTTATGTTTTCTTTGCCAATTAGCGTCACGTCACGAGAATCATTATTTAGCCCTGTGTACTGAACACTATTACAAAAAAGGGTTCCAAAACGGTGCGGAAGGATATGGTTCTGCCTAGACCTTTTTTCATCCCTGTGTTTCCCCTAGGATTTCTTTTGGCAGCGGTGGCAGAGTTAGCAGGGGGGAATGTGGTCTAGCGCGGGTGTCTAACGTTTAAAGGAGATGCATATATACATCTACATTATAATACATACATCTACATATTATATTTTTTTGCAGTGGCGGCCACGATTGATGCGCCGCTGCTATATGCATATAGGGGAAACACTGCATCCTAAGAACCGTTTTTGGAAGAAAGGGTTCTTTGACGATTATTTGGAAGGCAAGAAAGGTTCAACATAACCCTTCTGAATAACCTTTTTTCTTTTTTTTAATAGTGCCTGAGCATTTGTGTTTATCTCAGTTATTCAACTTTAACATCAGGAGTTTGAGTTATCTGATAAATTTACAAAGATGCTGTTTTTATGAGTGAGTTCAGGTCTAACTTTTTATTCAGCACTGTCAACGCTGTTTTTATTCAACACTATTACAAAACATAAAACACGCTTCTCCCTACTTCCACTCGCACTGCAGCTGCAATGAATGAGTAGCCAAGTGTATCGATAGCCCTGTGTGTTTTATCATTATTAGCAGTTTATTAAATCTATTTTAATATCGAGGAATATTTCACTTTCTCTGGTCATTGGAATAACATGAATTTGTGCATGAGGCAGATGCGGTGCGACTCGAGTTTCGCCATATGGTGTAAGACTGTGTCTCTCTGGTCAGTCTCACCGGAGGAAAGGAAGGAGAGGCGGACCCTCTGCTTCGCTCTCCCTCCCTCTGCTGAGACTAATGCTGTGTTCAAAACAACTGAAACTCGGAAATCTTAGACTTCCGACTTCAGTGCGTTCAAGACAACTGGGAAAAATCGCTTTGAACAGTCATCCAACTCGGAATTCCAAGTCGGAAACTCTGGCATCTTTCTAGAGCTCAGACTTTCCAACCTGAAGATCACTGACGTAGTGATTTGACCTTGTATTTTTTTGTTGTCTTGAAAGCATCATGACCATCAGATGCAGGGACCATCAGTCCAGTAAAATAAAAAAGCGAATTGTTTGCAAATGATTTAGTGGTGGAAAAAGTAACGAATTGTCATACTTGAGTAAAAGTAAAGATATTGTTTCTTAATAGAAATCACTCAAGTAAAAGTGAAAGTCACCCAGTAAAATACTACTTGAGTAAACGTCTAAAAGTATTTATTTTTAAATATACCTAAGTATCAAAAGTAAAAGTATAAATAATTTCAAATTCCTTATATTAAGCAATTTTCTTGTTTGCTATTTATTTACAGATAGCCAGGGACATATTCCAACACCAGACATCGTTTACAAACAAAGCATGTGTGTTCAGTGAGTCAAATCAGAGACAGTAGGGATGACCAGGGATGTTCTCTTGATAAGTGCATGAATTTGACCATTTTCCTGTCCTGCTAAGTATTCAAAATGTAACGAGTACTTTTTGGTGTCAGGTAAATTATATGGAGTAAAAAGTACATCATTTTCTTTAGGAATGTAGTGAAGTGAAAGTAGTCAAAATATAAATAGTAAAGCAAAGTACAGATACCCCCAAAAAACTACTTAAGTAGTACTTTAAAGTATTTTTACTTAAGTACTTTACACCACTGAAATTATTTCAATTCATGCTCAGGTGTGCCTCGCAAGTGCTACACCAACTGATCTATTTTGTTATCAAAGCTCAAGTTTTGAAATATAATATGGTCTGAGAAGTACAACATTGGCAGGCAAGGCATATAGCCAATATGCTGTGATAATGTATTAGGTCTACTGGACAAACCACATTTTTATTAGGTTAATGTTAAATTTTAACGGTAGATCTCAGCTTGCTTTTTGACTGTGAAAGTGATCTTGACTCAAAAAAGGTTAGTAACCACTGTTTTAGATTATAAAAGGTTTCTTGTTTGAACCATTTATAGAGGGTTCTAGGAAGAATCCTTCATAGAGGTTTCTAGAAAGAACCATTTACAAACGAGTCTATGAAGCAGGGTTCAACATTAACACTTGTCCAGGACAAGAAAAAAATAGAATTCGGACAATCATAATATAGATTTAAGTTGTCCGAATGGACAAGTAAAAAAATAAAATAATATGCCATTTAGCAGACGCTTTTATCCAAAGCGACTTACAGTCATGCGTGCATACATTTTTACGTATGGGTGGTCCCGGGGATCGAACCCACTACCCCTGGCATTACAAGCGCTGTGCTCTACCAATTGAGCTACAGAGGACCACAGTGTGATCAAAGTGTGCTCCAGATGCAATCTCTGCAGAGCGCATCGGAGTAGAAATATAGCATTGCCAGTCACGAGCGGTCTTTCAATCACCTGCGGTTGCGAAATGCGCATTTGAGATCAAAGCGCAGAGCTGCGTGTAGCCACACGTGCACATTTCTTGATATTCGGTGATAGTTAGTGAGTTATAGCCCAGTTATAGCAAATTGTTTGTAAGCAAACCGGGTTCGTATGGGCATGAAAGTCATGGTATGTGCTGTGCATCACCTGCATGTGTGCAAATGTGAGGGGGCTGTTGTCTGGGAGAGAGCGAGAGAGACATTAAAGCAACAGGTAGCCTAAATAATGATAGACAAAAGACTGGTTAGTCTATATCATGGAAAGACCAGGGGTTCCTAATGTGCTGTACACTCTGTGTATATATACTGAACAAAAATATAAACGCAACATGCACAGTTTTGGTCCTATCTTTCATGAGCTGAAATAAAACATCCCAGAAATGTTCCATATGCACAAAAAGCTAATTTTTTCAGATTTTGTGCACAAATTTGTTTACATTCCCAGTTTTTGAGGATTTCTACTTTGCCAAGATAATCCATCCACATATCAAGAAGCTGATTCAAGAAGCTGATGAAACAGAATGATCATTACACAGGTGCACCTTGTGCTGGGGACAATAAAAGGCCACTGTCACACAACACAATGCCACAGATACTTACCTTTTTTTCACACATATTCCTAACTTAATCTGCCAAGACAATGTGCTGTAGGACGACTTGATACCCAGCCAGGCGCTAATGCGTCTCCCTCTCCTCACCGATTGACAAATGGATGAATGGGCGATAATTGTGCACCTTACTTCACAATTTAAGCCTAACAAATTAGACCTAACTGAATGATAAGGAGGGTGAAGATGTTGATTTAATTTAATAATTCTACTCTGCATGGTCCTAAAGCACACCGTGCCTTGTTTTGTATCACATTCCAATGATAAAACTCGGGGGGGACAAAAATGCAATTTCAGAATGTGGGAGGGACATGTCCCCCCCGTCCCCAGTGAAAGTTGCACCACTGTGCCTATTTATCAGCGTTGGCGCTCATGTTAATAATTTGACCGCAGGTTGATACCATTCTCTTTTAAGCTGTTATGGGACTGTTTTATTTACTGTAACTCTATTACTAATCAAATGTATTGCAAGGGAAACTAAAGCATGCTATGTGTTGCAGTAGGCCTTTAGAATAATGCAAAACATATCCTTTACTCTATCCAAGTTGATGAGCGGGAAGAAAACGATGTCAGTCAGCCTGCACAGCCGGCCCATCGAAACTACACCTAAACTATACCAAAATTAATTTCATATATAATAAGAGTTAAGCCTATAGACAAGATTAAATTGACAATCTGACGAGTGAAAATATTAGGCCTATAAATTGTCAAGTTGTACATGAAGAGATGGGTGCATCTTGTAATTGACAGATGAAGGGAAAGGAGCATCGCTTTATCATATCCTCCTTCAGAGTCACATGCAGGTAAAACATTGTGATTTCTATATAGTATCTGAAAGAGCATATTCTACAGTTTCTATTACACTTACCTTTTGTCAAATAACTCTCAAAATTATAGAGGTGCAGCTCTTTTTCCAAGAATAGCCATGCTGTCCATGCATTCAGCACATGACCACTGGCGCGGCAGCATTGCTCTGGCTACTAAGCAAAAACTAGTAACATAATAAACATACAATTAAAATATGCTATTCTGTCGTCAATGGATGAATGGGTGATAGAAAGCAGATTGAAACTGATAATGGTGGATGTGACTTCAGTTAAGTTTTGGATGTCGAAACCAAGTCCATATCTGGGGAAAGTTGAAACCAGGTGAGCGACTGTCTGAGACTGTGATTTTGAGACTCGTGGAGCATTACATGGGCAAACGCAGAAATATGACCATGGACAACTTCTTTATTATTTTTATTTTTTTCTTGTCTTTTTTGCTTCTATATGCCATATCTTTCTAACTGTGCTCCTTCACAAAAGCTCCCAACCTACAACCCATACACTTATTAGGGACACAGTATGCTTACATTATTAGTTATCTTGTTATTGTTTGTTGTTATTAGTCCCATCCTTCAGCTCCATTCAACACCTCCCATCTATCTCTTAACACCATCCATATTGGATTTCTATTTGCCATATATTTTTCAACTGTACTGTGATGTCTTACAAAAGTTCTGAACCTTTCTATTCTCATTGTTTCTACAGATTGTGAATTGAAAATATTTTTTTTTGCTAATAGTATTATTATGTTATTGATCGATTGACTATGACTTTTCAGATCACTGCAGGGTTAGCTCCAGGTAAATATTGCAATCCTTTAGCCATTCCTGGACCTGTGTCAAAAACAAGCTACAAATGGACAGTACCAAAACAAATGATCTAATGATTCTGTCTCTTCGCTGCAAAATCTGCAGAGCTGGGAAGATTGTATCCCCCATATAAATAACATTATATTGGTAGCAAGAATTTTATATAATAATTTAAATTGAAAGATTCAAAGTTTTGAATCCGGTGTCGTTTTGCGTATCAGTTCATAAACACTATGCCATGGGATCGGTACGTCAAAAATCTCTTCCCAACTATTTTGCAATCTATATGGGACGGCTGTCAATCCTTTGGTCCTTAAATGAAACTGATATACTTTTTTATTTATCACAGTTTTCCTTAACCAATTATGTTCTTTAATGCAAGGCCGACAGACAAGTTCCTTACTTTCTCCTCCTTCCACTTTCCTCTTCCATTTTTGCGGTAAGGCTGCAATTATTTGGTTGTAATTTTGGGTAGAGCAGACATTTCCATATGTTTTTGTTAGCTGCATGTACGACATAACTCCACCAGTCCTACCGATGATATCATTTACAAAGATTATACCTTTTTTAAACATTTTGTCCCAAAAAAAAGTTTTTGGGTCAATTAGTATATTTGAGTTTAACCACAATATTTGTTGCATTATTTATTCTGTCGTTTCTGGAGGATTAAATTGAAATTGCAACCAACTTTCTATTGCTTGTTTTAGAAATAGTGATATCTGGGAGATGATTTCCTTTTCAAATAACTGAAAGTGAGTGGTTGTTATCTGAATAAAGGGAAAAAGGCCATTCTTGAACATTGGGTGAGACAATCTTACTAATTTGCTTGAGAACCAGTTCGGATTTAAGTATAACTTTTGTATGACTGAAGCTTTTAGTGATAGGTCTAATGCTTTAATATTTAATCATTTCTGTCCTCCGAATTCATATTCATTATATAAATAGGCCCGTTTAATTTTGTCTGGCTTGCCGTTCCAAATAAAATGGAATATTTTTTTCTCATATAATTTAAAAAACTGTTCGCTAGGCGTAGGCAAAACCATAAGCAAATAGGTAAACTGGGATAAAACTAAAGAGTTAATCAGGGTGATTTTTCCACAAATTGACAGGTATATCCTTTCCATGGTAGCAAGATCTTATCTATTTTTGCTAACTTTCTATTATAATTTATTGAAGTGAGATCATTTATTTCCTTTGGGATATGTATTCCGAGTATATCCACATCACCATCAGACCATTTTATTGGTAAACTACATGGCAATGTAAAAATTGTATTTTTTATTGATCCAATACGTAATATAGTACATTTGTCATAATTTGGTTGTAATCCAGAGAGGTTAGAAAATGTATATAGATCCTCTATGAGGCTGTGGAGTGATTCTAGTTGTGGATTTAAAAGAAAACATGAATCATCAGCGTACAATGACACCTTTGTTTTTAAGCCCTGGATTTCTAATCCCCTGATATTATTGTTGGATCTGATTTTAATAGCTAACATCTCGATGGCCACAATAAATAGATATGCCGATAGTGGACAACCTTGTTTCACTCCTCTTGACAGTTTAAAACTTTCTGAGAAATAGCCATTATTTAATATTTTACCCCTAGGGTTACTATACATGATTTTGACCCATTTTATAAGAGATTCACCAAAATTGAAATGCTCCAGGCATTTATATATAAACCCCAGTCGTACTTTATCAAATGCCTTTTCGAAGTCTGCTATGAATAGCAGGCCTGGTTTCTCAGATTTTCCATAATGTTCTATTGTTTCCAATACTTGCCTTATATTATCTCCAATGTATTGTGATGTCACGAGAGGCTGTGTCCTGGAGGGACGTTACATCCCCCTGAGGTGGCTGCAAACCCAGACAGCTATGGCTCCATCTGCTGGTATGGTCGGGAACTCCACCCCTCTATGGCCAATCTTCCCACGCAGCTGAAACAAATGAGGAGCTGATGAGCTGAAGGTTTGGGAAGGGAAGAGACACAGTCTCCAACCTGGGCTCTCTGGAGGACAAGAGTGCTGCACGTCCACTTCCATGAGGAATATAAGGATTTGGAGATACTTACCTTTGGGAAATACTCACCTTTGGATATATGCACCTGTGGAAATACGTGAGAGACATTTGGAAGGACTTTTTGCTGGGTTGGCCACTAGCTGCAACGTGGACTACAGTAAGGCTGGGGAAAAGTTATCTGAGCGAGTGAGAATTATGATTTTGGATGTGGAAGAGACATCCCTGAACTGTTAACCCTTAAAGAGCCACAAGAGAACAGAATTTTGTTATATTTTCGTTAATTTCCCAAGACCTATAATAAAATCCTTGTTTTGTTTGAACCTTGTCTCCTTGCACTACTTGAGCAATCCCGCTGAAAGCTGTGTAGCCTCTCGTGACGTCACAGATGGTGGAGAATACGGGCACGCTCAAGCGTTAATAGTGCATGTCAGAGGAGGATACCGAAGGTTTGATCACCCAGTTTTCCAAGTTGGCCGTAGGCTCCCGCCGACTGAAATGGAGGACATATTGAAAGCCCTTGTTGCTGGCCAGCAAGCCCAGATGCAAGTAAACGTGGCTCTCTTGGAGGAGCAAAAGAAAGCCAACCTTCTGAAGGCAGAGGAATTGCAGTTGCAGAGACAGAGGGTGGTCCAAAATACCCGCCCAATAAAGGCAAGTGACTTTATATCTAAGATGGGAGCTACCGATGACATTGAGGCATACCTGCATGCATTTGAGGCCACGGCCACTAGGGAAGCCTGGCCCAAGCAACAGTGGGTTGGTCTGTTAGCCCCCTTTCTAACCGGGGAATCGCTGAATGCTGTCCGGGACCTGGGCCCTGACCAGGTTACTGACTATGATGCCCTGAAGTCTGAGATCCTCAGCAGATATGGACTCACAAAGTTTGGTATGGCCCAGCGCTTTCACAGCTGGACCTTCCAACCAGACCAACCTCCTCGGGCGCAGATGCATGAACTTGTCCGAATCGCAAGGAAATGGCTGGATCCGCAGAGGAATACAGCAGCGGCGGTGGTGGAGGCCGTTGTGGTGGATCGTTACCTACGCGCCCTGCCTTATGAGGCAAAACGGTTCATCAGTCAACAGGCCTTGACCACGGCTGATCTGACCGTGGAAGCTGTGGAAAAGTACCAGGCCACAGCGGAGATGCTGAATGCTTCCCGAAAAGACCCCAGGAGGGCGGCCCCACCACAAATGGGAAGAACCCGTCCAAAGGACCCCCAAGGTCTCGAACCCAGCCACGTCAGGACTTATCCCGGCTCCAGGGGGAGCCAGAAACCAGGCGGGTCCAAGAAGAGTACACCAGGAGGGGGAAACTCGACAGTGTTACCGGTGTGGGGAGATGGGACATATCTCCTGGCAGTGTGGGAAACCAGCCGATGAACCTATGCCCACTGCGGAGTCCTCCAGCTCAGCACCCACACACCGTTTTGCCTCGCTCTTGGGAGTCGTAGATGGCGGCCCAGATCGACCCCCCACCTGCCCGGTAACTGTGAATCACCATGATGTGGAGGCCTTACTGGATTCTGGTAGCCGGGCCACCCTGGTGCGTAAGGATTTGGTGGGCCCAACGTGTCTGACCCCGGGAAAGTCCTCCCAGTTTCCTGTGTCCATGGGGACACCAGAGAATACCCCATTACTGAACTTACAATGACCAGCACACGGGGAACCATACACACGACGGCGGGGGTGGTTGATTCCCTCCCCGTCCCTGTCCTAATTGGACGAGACTGCCCAGCCTTTTACCCACTCTGGAGAGAGTCTCAGGAGAGGATAACCCGAGTACCTCGGAAACGGAGAGGCAAGACTCATCCTGGGAAGGCTCCGGTGCAATCCTCCGAGTTACTCACTCCCGCCCGGGCTCTGATAGGGATGGCAGGTGCCCAGACCGACACCGAGACTGGTCCGGATACGGGAGAAGAGAACGCAGCCCAGGAAAGCGCTCCGTTCTCCAGTGAAGAAGACGTCCCAGGCACCCAAGAGCTTCCCCCTCTCACAGGCCAGTATGGGCTGGCAAGCACCACGGCAATGCGGACGCCCTCTCCCGGCGTGATGCCTTCTTCGCTGCCTTTACCCGACGAGGACGTCGGTCCCGAGGAGGGGGGATGTGTGATGTCACGAGAGGCTGTGTCCTGGAGGGACGTTACATCCCCCTGAGGTGGCTGCAAACCCAGACAGCTATGGCTCCATCTGCTGGTATGGTCGGGAACTCCACCCCTCTATGGCCAATCTTCCCACGCAGCTGAAACAAATGAGGAGCTGATGAGCTGAAGGTTTGGGAAGGGAAGAGACACAGTCTCCAACCTGGGCTCTCTGGAGGACAAGAGTGCTGCACGTCCACTTCCATGAGGAATATAAGGATTTGGAGATACTTACCTTTGGGAAATACTCACCTTTGGATATATGCACCTGTGGAAATACGTGAGAGACATTTGGAAGGACTTTTTGCTGGGTTGGCCACTAGCTGCAACGTGGACTACAGTAAGGCTGGGGAAAAGTTATCTGAGCGAGTGAGAATTATGATTTTGGATGTGGAAGAGACATCCCTGAACTGTTAACCCTTAAAGAGCCACAAGAGAACAGAATTTTGTTATATTTTCGTTAATTTCCCAAGACCTATAATAAAATCCTTGTTTTGTTTGAACCTTGTCTCCTTGCACTACTTGAGCAATCCCGCTGAAAGCTGTGTAGCCTCTCGTGACGTCACAGTATCTTCCATGTAAAAAAAACCTGTCTAATTAGAATGAATAATATCCGACAATAGCTTTTTTAATTCTATGCGCTATACATTTTGCTAGAATTTTTGCATCACAACACGGAAGTGTAAGGGGCCTACAATTTTTTTTAATGGACTGGATCTTTATATTTTCCACTTGTATCCTGTTTCAGTAATAATGAGATCAGACCTTCTTCTTGAGTGTCAGATAATCTACCATTTACATAGGAGTGGTTAAAACATGCTAATAACGGTCCTCTTAGTATATCAAAAAAGGTTTGGTATACTTCGACTTGTATGCCATCCAACCCTGGAATTTTCCCTGACTTAAAGTCTTTAATTGCATCCAGAAGTTCCTCCTCTGTAATTTCACCTTCACATGAGTCTTTCTGTTTGGCTGTTAATTTTACATTATCAATAGAAAAAAAAATCTCTACAATTAGTTTCAGTTAGAGGAGATGGAGGCGACTGAAACAAAAACATATGCTTAAAGTACCTTGTTTCCTCTTTCAAAATATAATTTGGTGAATCATGGGTTACTCCGTCAATTGAAACCAGTTTCATTAAATTATTTTTGGTAGCATTCCTATCTTGAAGATTAAAAAATAATTTGGTGCATTTTTCCCCATATTCCATCCAGTTTGCTTTATTTTTATAATATATTACACTTGATCTTTCTTGAATAAGTTTCTCCATTTCTTTTTGTTTTTCCTCTAATTTATTCTGAACCTCTATGTTACAGTTGTTATTGCCATCTAGCTGTTCTGTTAGACTTTCTATTTCCTTTGTAAGTATAAAACTCTTTTGACGTAAATATCTTTTGTTTTTGAGATGAGTACTGAATTGCATGGCCTCTAAAGGCACATTTAAAGGTGTCCCATACAATAAGGGGATTTGCTGTACCTATGTTATGTCGGAAAAAGTCAGTTATAAATTCCTTTGTCCTAGTTAAAAATAAATTATCATCCAATAGGCTTTGATTACATTTCCAATATCCTCGCCCACGTGGAAATTCAGTAAGAGTAATATATATGCCAATTATATGATGGTCCGACCGCATTCTGTCCCCTATCAACACTTTTTAAACTTTTGGTGCCAACGAGAATGAGATAAGAAAGAAGTCAAGACGACTAGCTTGATTGAGTCTCCGCCATGTATATCTCACTAGATCAGGATATTTAAGCCTCCATATATCTACTAGTTCTAATGTATCCATGACATTCACAATTTCCTTAAGAGCATGTGGGTGATTGTTTGTGGTGTGATTTCCTTTCCGGTCCATTGAGCTATTTAAAACAGTATTATAATCCCCCACCATAATAATATTGTCTTGAATTGCTTGCAGGGTTGATCATTTATTATATATATTGTCAAAGAAGTGTGGATCATCATTATTTGGTCCGTAAATGTTAATGAGCCATATCTGTTTATTGTCCATAACATATTTAAAATAATCCATCTACCTTGCGTATCTATTTGGACAATTTGCAGATTCGTATCAAAATTACTATTAATTAATATCATCACGCTTTTGAATTTCTTTGCTCACGGGAGAAGTATATTTCACATTGAAAACAGCACACAGTGCCACGCACAAAACAGAAGCAGATTAACCGCCAAAAGCATTTACAATGCTGTCACCTCTATCTTGCATCTTATTTTCCATCATTATCAAATAATATGCGTAATAATGTCGGCAGTTCATACGTAGGATTTTAACATATAACCCGGATTGCCATTGTATTACATTTAATTTATTTACAAGCAATTATTAGCCTAGCAAATAATTACCGTGGTCCATCCCATACCCCCCAACATCCCCACCCCCCCACAACAGATTCCGGACAAACACACACGCACATACTCACATACTCCAACACACTCAACCCCCCTCCTCCACAATCCACCATAAAATCAGATACTCAACGGTTGTTATATCCCAGAGCCCAACTCAAGAAAGGACCTGATTTACGAGTGCACATACAGTTACAGCTGATTGAGAAAGCATGCAAGATTGAGCAGAAATTGACAACAATGTGAGATTTGATCAATCTACTTAATCTATGTCAAGTCCTGGGTGATGGAGATCAGATCCACCCTCTTCACCTGTGACACAAACACTCTGGTCCCCCGTTGTAACCATTTTCCCCAAGCATCTCTGTGCAGTCAGACCTTTGATTATTTTGTGCCACCTGGGCCACAATGATAAACCCCCTCTCTGATTGTCCGAGTGTGACCCCCTCCCCATGGGTTACTGCAGCCAGTGTTGCCAGCACTGCCACTACCTGGGTGGGGGTACCCCACCGGAATCCCCACCGGCTAGGTAAAAGGTCGTCAAGGTTCTCATTAGCAGCTTTGAGAATTTCCTTGTATATAATGCTCTCCCATCAGGGGGCTCTGGCTTTGTAGGACCAACCCTGCCAGGCAGGCTCAGAATCTTGAGGGGGCGGTGCTGCTCAAGTAGGTCTCTGACCGCATGTATTTCTCTGTTTAGGCTGCATACTCAC
Source organism: Coregonus clupeaformis (assembly GCF_020615455.1). Classification (NCBI taxonomy): domain Eukaryota; kingdom Metazoa; phylum Chordata; class Actinopteri; order Salmoniformes; family Salmonidae; genus Coregonus; species Coregonus clupeaformis. The sequence goes on from NC_059228.1 coordinate 15,220,533, forward strand.
AGCAGGTCCATAAAGGAGATGGGAACTTCTCTTTGGTGTATGGGTCACTCAGGTGGGTGTCTAGGATATAGGGTTGGGGATCTTTCCATCATGATAGGACAATAAAAAAATTAGATTAGATGTATACTATATTTAAAAATGTATATCCCTCATCTACACAAAATTGAAAGCTCTCTCTCACTACCCCTGCTCATAGACACCCGTCGGCTCTAGGATATGCAACCATTTCCCCTCTCACTCAATTAACCTTTACAAATTACCTTTCCAAACACAAAAATGCACACCACATGGTTGACTGCGGAGGAAATGGGCCGAGCGTGCAAACGCACCCACATCCCACACCTGCCGCAAGGGGGAAAGGACGCCAGGGAGAACACAGGACCAACCACAACAACCTCCCGCCAAAAAAGCCATGTTCTAATTAGTTGTATTTCAAGATGTATTATTCTGCTTGTTATCTTTTCTTGTTATATCGTTTTATCCTTTTTTTTAAATACTATACTTACTATAAATGTTATTTAATATTCCAATCCCTATCATTGCTAGTATTGGATGTTCCATTATTCAACTCCTCTATTACAACTTTTAGAATAGCCATGGAGTAGTCTTTGTGTCTCTGAACATTTGGTTGTCAATATATAGTTTATCGACCACAAGTGCCACACGTTTCCCTTTTAATCTATTTTCCTTGAAGATTGGATACAGAACTTTGCGCCTTTCTGCAATCTCCCTCGGGAACTGATCATTCATGCCTATTTTCGTGCCAGCAAGTCTTTTTCCTAGGCTTTTAACCATAGCTTTATCCTTAAAAAATGCAAATTTGGCAACGATTGGGCGATCATATTTCTGTCCTCTTTGTCCGAAACGGTGTACACGTTCGAGTTGGATTTTATCGACAGCCTCGAGTGGGATTTGAAGCGCTGTATGCAGGAAATCCTTCATAATATTCTCGGTTATTTCTCCCTCCTTTTCCTGAATACCCGTAAGTACTAGATTTTCCCTCATCGATCTAGTTTGTATGTCTAGTAAGGCTTCTCTCAGAAGGTTGTTCTCCTTTTTAAGTTCCCTAATGTCCGTTTCCATCTTAGAGACTGTCACTTTACATTTTTTGGTTTCTGTTTCCATTATCGCTGCTTTTTCGTCACTCATTTCAAGACTCGCTTTCAACTCTTTTACGTCCTTACTGACCAATTCTTGTATGCCCAATTTGTCATTTATCGACTTCAACAGGTTGCTTTCCACACTTACCAGACCCAGTGGTGAAAAGCATATATCATCTGTATCAGTCGACGAGTCGCGTTTATCTTCCGCCATGTTTGGGTGTTGCGTGTTGTTGTAATATTTGTCTATATATTTCTCTAGCCTTATGATTTGTTTTGTGTTATTATCCAGATTTAACTTTATCTACTGCGAATATATGAAATGCTAATATTTAGTCTAACTTACTGATTTTGAATATTATGTTTTTATCTTGAGGTGGTTTGTACCGCTTTCTATTCAATACGCCATCTTGTCTACGCGCGCGCGCCTCTCCCTTTCTTTCTCTCAGACAACTTCTTCACAGCAATTTCCCTGGCAGATAAGTTGATTGCAAAGAAGAAGAAGACCTGCTCGGAACAGTGAACAAACAAAGGCGGGAGCTGCCCCCCTCTGCTCAAAACAACACACCAGCGGAGCTGTACTCCACATCAGTGATGGAGAGTGGTAAAGCAACGCTCACGGTGTACAGATGTAAAATAAATAAGAGTGTTTGCATCCTCAGTACCATGCATCCCACTGGATCTGGCATGTCAGCTTTATGAGAACCACATGAACGCCATGAAAGAAGCTACAGCCGCCAAGCAGGCTTCCAAGGCAGCAGGTCCTGCTCTCCCTCTTCCCCAAGCACCAGAGCTCCCACTCTGGGAAAAATAAGACACAATGTCAAGTCGGCAGGTGCACACGAAACAAGGCCCATGAAAACTGTGTGCAGTGCAATCAATTTGTTTGTGGGGCTTGCTCACACAAAGCCCCGAAGCTGTGTGCTGACTGTGGACCCGAAGCATAAAGAGAATGGATTCATGTGTAAAGGCACGGGTATAAGGGTACAACACAGTGTCTGATACAATCAACTAATGACTGTTTTTATATCTTGTCATGAATATATTCCATGAATATTTCTTCATTCAATTAATAATTTACAATTGTTCATGCACAGGTGCTTTTGTTTAGGAATACAGCAAATAATTGCACCTGTGCAGCTGGCTAGTTATATTATGATGATGATGATGATTATTATCTTTTTAGTTTCTACTTTGTCAAAAGAAGCTGTAACTGGACTTTATTCATTACTATAACTCTATTACTAATCGAGTCTACAAATAAAGTTGATGAAATGGATCACACTGTAATGTTTTTATTGTAAGGGAAACTAAAATAGGCTATAGGCCTATGTTTTTTAGAGGACTTTGTAGAATTATACAAAACATATCCTTGACTCGATCTAAAGAAATTACTTATTTTTTTTAATGGATATATTCCCATGAATATTTCTTCATGCAATTATTCCTTTACAATAGTTTATGCACTATTTATCAAGCTTGTATTTATCAAGCATGTTTGCGCAACTTGCAGGTTGATATGCATCTGATGCATATGCTAAAGGAGATGCGCGGCAACGTTCTGTAGCGGGTACTGACTGTATATGCTGAAAGGCCAGGCGGGTGTACTTTACTGGATTTATACGTGGATTTTGTTTTTCAACTGGAAAAGTAAAAAACAATAGCTGGAGTAGGACTTTAATGTCCAAGACCCTATGTCACACTGGTGTCAAGAGCTGGAGTCCTATTTTTCCACTCTCCCTCCCTATCGGTCTCCATTTCTTTCTCTCCTTTTCTAACTTCCTGCGTGTGTGTGTGTGTACGTCCGCACATATGTACGTATGTGCATGCATGTGTGTATTTGTGCGTGTGTGTGTCACAGAATAATAGTATAAATATTCCAGCATCCCAGATGTGTGTGTGTGTGTGTCAGACAGCAGATTAGGTTAGATTAGGATCCAGACCGTACAGTACTGTACCTGTGTAATCCCTAAATTAAACACACGGCATGATGGCAGCCATCCTAATCTCATTATCTATACGTATCCACTAATGGGCTCTGGGGTCTGTTGGGCTCTGGGCTCTGTTGGGCTCTGGGGTATGTTGGGCTCTGGGCTCTGTTGGGCTCTGGGGTCTGTTGGGCTCTGTTGGGCTCTGGGGTCTGTTGGGCTCTGGGGTCTGTTGGGCTCTGGGGTCTGTTGGGCTCTGTTGGGGTCTGTTGGGCTCTGTTGGGGTCTGTTGGGCTCTGTTGGGCTCTGGGGTCTGTTGGGCTCTGGGGTCTGTTGGGCTCTGGGGTCTGTTGGGCTCTGTTGGGCTCTGGGGTCTGTTGGGCTCTAGGGTCTGTTGGGCTCTGGGGTCTGTTGGGCTCTGTTGGGCTCTGTTGGGGTCTGTTGGGCTCTGTTGGGGTCTGTTGGGCTCTGTTGGGCTCTGGGGTCTGTTGGGCTCTGGGGTCTGTTGGGCTCTGGGGTCTGTTGGGCTCTGTTGGGCTCTGTTGGGCTCTGGGGTCTGTTGGGCTCTGTTGGGCTCTGGGGTCTGTTGGGCTCTGTTAGGCTCTGGGGTCTGTTGGGCTCTGTTGGGGTCTGTTGGGCTCTGTTGGGCTCTGGGGTCTGTTGGGCTCTAGGGTCTGTTGGGCTCTGTTGGGCTCTGTTGGGCTCTGTTGGGCTCTGTTGGGGTCTGTTGGGCTCTGTTGGGCTCTGTTGGGCTCTGTTGGGCTCTGGGGTCTGTTGGGCTCTGGGGTCTGTTGGGCTCTGGGGTCTGTTGGGCTCTGTTGGGCTCTGTTGGGGTCTGTTGGGCTCTGTTGGGCTCTGGGGTCTGTTGGGCTCTGTTGGGCTCTGGGGTCTGTTGGGCTCTGTTAGGCTCTGGGGTCTGTTGGGCTCTGTTGGGGTCTGTTGGGGTCTGCTGGGGTCTGTTGGGCTCTGGGGTCTGTTGGGGTCTGTTAGGCTCTGGGGTCTGTTAGGCTCTGGGGTCTGTTGGGCTCTGTTGGGCTCTGTTGGGCACTGTTGGGCTATGTTGGGCTCTGTTGGGCTCTGTTGGGCTCTGTTGGGCTCTGTTGGGCTCTGTTAGGCTCTGGGCTCTGTTGGGCTCTGTTAGGCTCTGGGCTCTGTTGGGCTCTGGGCTCTGTTGGGCTCTGAGCACAACTGGAGAAGTTACTCATTGAAAAATGGATAACATAAATACTGCTTCGATGTCATACAAGCAAGCCAAACACCCGTGAGTCCAAATGTGAACTTCACATTTCTATATCATAAAACTCATGTCATATACAGTGTCAATGTTATGATCACTATGTTTGATGTATAGTTACAAGATGACATGGCGTCATACCCTGGGTTGTTCTAAACAGAATGAGCCTATGTTTGTCTATTGTGGAGAACATTTGTCATGGAACAAGCACCTGACTGCACTCATGACTCCATTCTATGCGCACCAAAATTATCAATTTTCCAGAATTGTATTGTGAAAGCCTAACACTGTAATATCGTATTTTCTAACTTAGGTAGTCATGTTTTCAATAGAGCAGACTTTCAAATCATGCCCACCTGACCCAGATTGTGATTTCTAATGGACCATTTTGGATTGCGTAAACAACAACAGTAATTGTGTAAAGGAGGGGATGCAGGGCTGTGTTCCAAATAAAACAACTACCAGTGTGCTGCTCTAGTTCCTCAACAGCACAGCTAGGAGAGCTCAAACAAGCACCTTATAGTTGAAGACTCTTTGAGTCATAAAAGTGCATTGAAATGACTTAGGAACTGTGCACACTTTGGAGAGGTGTGTGGCCACTTGGAGACACCAGTTAGTCCTCTCACTCAAATATTTGTAATTATTTTGTCTTATGTTGTACCTACCCCACATTTTCCCAGAATATTCTTATCATGTTACTGAATGTATCCAGTGGATTCCGTTATCAACAAATGCGGTGAAAAGTACAGTAAATGTAAAATGCACATAAAATCAACAGTGTAATGTTTGTATTCAGTCTTGTCAGGTGAACTGTTATGTCCTCTACTTTGGTCTACTTTGGTCATAATCTCCAAACTGTTCCCTTTCAATTGCTACTATGCATATGCATTAAACATGTATTTTGGTAGAAACATTTATAATTTAGCCCTATCCATATCGGCCAATTCCCAAGACTGTAAAAGGGTTAATAGCAACCTATCTATATTTAGATAAGGAATGGCAAACTCAGGAATGGCAACATTTAGCTCCAAGGGCCTGTTAAATTGATATGTAGCTTTTAACACCCTAGCGTTGCCATGGTACCACATGCCTGACCTAGAGATGGTAATAACTGCTGTTCTGAGACACATGCCACTCTCTGGGAGTGTGTGTGTGGGTGGGTGCATGCATGTGTGTGTTTCTCTTTGTGTCTGTGTGTGTGTACGGACAGTGTGTCTGCGTGTGTGTGCGGACTGTGTGTCTGTGTGTGTGTGCGGACTGTGTGTCTGTGTGTGCAGACTCTAAGTCCCTGTGTTTTAACTAGTCCCTGAAGAGAGGGTCCCTCTCTTCTCCTTTCCTCGTCACCCTAAACCCATTGTAGGCCCTGTAACCCAGGGACATTGGGTAACTGTACCGGCTTTAAAATAGCAAACAGGGGGGAACAGAGTGTTATGAGATTCACTCGTTTCGCTCCCTCGGTGAGGCTATAAATAGCACCTCACACTGGAATAGAGTTTTCCCCATCCATGCAGACCAAAGCCACAGGAGCAGCTGCGCTAATGTCCTGTTAGATCAGCTTCGTCACATGGGTGTATGTGGGGAGAGCTCTTTCTACCTCTCTACCTCTGTATCTCTACCTCTCTTCCTCACTGCCTGTCTTTCAGTGTCTCTGTCTGTTTCTGTCTTTCACTGTCTCTCTCTGTCTGTTTCTGTCTTTCACTGTCTCTCTCTGTCTGTTTCTGTCTTTCACTGTCTCTGTCTATGTCTTTCTATGTCTTCTTAACTGTTAATCTCGTTGTTTCTGTCAATCTCGTTGTTTCGCTCTTCTACCTTACTGTCTGTCTCTCTCTCTCTAGCTGACTCCATTCGTCTCTCTCTACCTTTCTGTTTCTCTGTCTATTTATCTATCCCTTCTTTGCCTCTGTCCCTATTTCTCTGTCTCTCTCTCTCTCTCTCTCTCTCACTCTCTCTATCGGTCTCCCTATTTCTCTGTCTCGCTGCGTCTCTCTCTCTCTCTGTAACATGCATTATAACCAGGTCTCCCCTAAGGCTCTATGTTAATTGGTCCAACCATAGAGTCAACTGAGCTCCTTGTACTACTGTAGCAGATCTTACTGAGCTTTGTGTTGTATACATTCATTGGATAATAGAGTATAACACAGGATATATTTAGTGAAGTGGTAGTCACTAGCCATAGCAATCATTTGCAATGTGGGACAATACATGCATGTATTTGATTTAAAGGAAAACAATGATGACAATGAATAGACATCATTAAAGGAGAGAGAGAGAGAGAGAGAGAGAGAGAGAGAGAGAGAGAGAGAGAGAGAGAGAGAGAGAGAGAGAGAGAGAGAGAGAGAGAGAGAGAGAGAGAGAGAGAGAGAGAGAGAGAGAGAGAGAGAGAGAGAGAGAGAGAGAGAGAGAGAGAGAGAGAGAGAGAGAGAGAGAGAGAGAGAGAGAGAGAGAGAGAGAGAGAGAGAGAGAGAGAGAGAGAGAGAGAGAGAGAGAGAGAGAGAGAGAGAGAGAGAGAGAGAGAGAGAGAGAGAGAGAGAGAGAGAGAGAGAGAGAGAGAGAGAGAGAGAGAGAGAGAGAGACTCTACAACACACACAGGGAAGGGCTTTTGTGTCCCTTTTTTGCAGACATTAGGTTCAGGTGCAGTAGTGAGTGTCAGAAAAGCCCATGAAGGCTGCTTTGGGGGCCCTGTTGGAGGGACTCCATCTGGAAAAAGAAACATCTAGGGGAAACACTATCAGATGATGCTGAAATTGGGTAACCCTGTGTACTGGGTCATGTGTGCTAGGTGTGTGTGTGGTTATTACTGTGCCTGTCCTCCTCCAGTTATCTCAGTTAGATTTAGTCCCCAGCCCCGGCCAAGCACGTTACCACGACTACATGCCTAAATATCTTTGAAGCAGGCAGACGTCCAATCAGAGGGAAACATTAGCCGCCCCTGCGTATAGTAAACACACAAACACATAACCCTCAGTATTTGCACCATGTGACAGTGGTGAATCATCCTGGGTATTTGGCACGGGAGGACTGAAGAGACAAGGGAAGAACAGGGGTGAGGTTAGGGAGGTGTGAGGTTATAGGGAGGTGTGAGGTTATAGGGAGGGGTGAGGTTATAGGGAGGGGTGAGGTTATAGGGAGGGGTGAGGTTATAGGGAGGGGTGAGGTTATAGGGAGGGGTGAGGTTATAGGGAGGGGTGAGGTTATAGGGAGGTGTGAGGTTATAGGGAGGTGTGAGGTTATAGGGAGGGGTGAGGTTATAGGGAGGGGTGAGGTTATAGGGAGGGGTGAGGTTATAGGGAGGGGTGAGGTTATAGGGAGGGGTGAGGTTATAGGGCTGTGACAGCTCAGAACACCTGTATAGATACAGTGGGGGAAAAAAGTCTTTAGTCAGCCACCAATTGTGCAAGTTCTCCCACTTAAAAAGATGAGAGAGGCCTGTAATTTTCATCATAGGTACACGTCAACTATGACAGACAAAATGAGAAAAAAAAATCCAGAAAATCACATTGTAGGATTTTTAATGAATTTATTTGCAGATTATGGTGGAAAATAAGTATTTGGTCAATAACAAAAGTTTCTCAATACTTTGTTATATACCCTTTGTTGGCAATGACACAGGTCAAACGTTTTCTGTAAGTCTTCACAAGGTTTTCACACACTGTTGCTGGTATTTTGGCCCATTCCTCCATGCAGATCTCCTCTAGAGCAGTGATGTTTTGGGGCTGTCGCAGGGCAACACAGACTTTCAACTCCCTCCAAATATTTTCTATGGGGTTGAGATCTGGAGACTGGCTAGGCCACTCCAGGACCTTGAAATGCTTCTTACGAAGCCACTCCTTCGTTGCCCGGGCGGTGTGTTTGGGATCATTGTCATGCTGAAAGACCAAGCCACGTTTCATCTTCAATGCCCTTGCTGATGGAAGGAGGTTTTTACTCAAAATCTCACGATACATGGCCCCATTCATTCTTTCCTTTACACGGATCAGTCGTCCTGGTCCCTTTGCAGAAAAACAGCCCCAAAGCATGATGTTTCCACCCCCATGCTTCACAGTAGGTATGGTGTTCTTTGGATGCAACTCAGCATTCTTTGTCCTCCAAACACGACGAGTTGAGTTTTTACCAAAAAGTTCTATTTTGGTTTCATCTGACCATATGACATTCTCCCAATCCTCTTCTGGATCATCCAAATGCACTCTAGCAAACTTCAGACGGGCCTGGACATGTACTGGCTTAAGCAGGGGGACACGTCTGGCACTGCAGGATTTGAGTCCCTGGTGGCGTAGTGTGTTACTGATGGTAGGCTTTGTTACTTTGGTCCCAGCTCTCTGCAGGTCATTCACTAGGTCCCCCCGTGTGGTTCTGGGATTTTTGCTCACCGTTCTTATGATCATTTTGACCCCACGGGGTGAGATCTTGCGTGGAGCCCCAGATCGAGGGAGATTATCAGTGGTCTTGTATGTCTTCCATTTCCTAATAATTGCTCCCACAGTTGATTTCTTCAAACCAAGCTGCTTACCTATTGCAGATTCAGTCTTCCCAGCCTGGTGCAGGTCTACAATTTTGTTTCTGGTGTCCTTTGACAGGTCTTGGCCATAGTGGAGTTTGGAGTGTGACTGTTTGAGGTTGTGGACAGGTGTCTTTTATACTGATAACAAGTTCAAACAGGTGCCATTAATACAGGTAACGAGTGGAGGGCAGAGGAGCCTCTTAAAGAAGAAGTTACAGGTCTGTGAGAGCCAGAAATCTTGCTTGTTTGTAGGTGACCAAATACTTATTTTCCACCATAATTTGCAAATAAATTAATTAAAAATCCTACAATGTGATTTTCTGGAGAAAAAAAAATCTCAATTTGTCTGTCATAGTTGACGTGTACCTATGATGAAAATTACAGGCCTCTCTCATCTTTTTAAGTGGGAGAACTTGCACAAATGGTGGCTGACTAAATACTTTTTTTCCCCACTGTACATGGATGATTGCCTACGAAGCCCTTCTAACCCCATTTTCCACTGCACTTCTGGCTGCATCCCAAATGGCACCCTATTTCCTATGTAGTGCACTTCTGTTGACCAGTGCCCATAGGGAATAGGGTGCCATTTGGGACACAGTCATGCAATGTGTGGTCTGTAAGCAGCAGATAGATAATGATCTAGTGACCATGGCAACCTTTCAGAAGGAGGTTATTGTTATGGCAGAGAATGTAATTAGGAAAATGGCAGCTGTGGACATGTTGGATCATTAAGGAATATAATCCAATTTGAACTGGACAATCCTCTCCAAACCGACTGACTGAGTACTGACTCGCTCTCTCTTTCTCTCTCTATCTATCTCTCTTTCTCTCTCTCCCCCTCTTTCTCTCTCCCCTCTCCCCTCTCTTCCCCCTCTCTCTTCCCCCCTCTCTCTCATTCCCCCCAAAAAACTGCAAACTCTGCCCATTTGACACTTGAGGCAGACTCTAGGTAGTATTTGAAAGGTTCTGCATAGTGTTTGAACCCAGGTCGGGTCCAGAGAGAATGAGCAGTGCCAGTGGGTCGTAATAAAAGATGAACTACTACATGTGTTTCCTGACGTAATATGAGCCAGCTTCCTTGGAAGGGAGAGAGGGCCGCTGTCGAGAGCTCTGAAAGTTATTGGAGTGCCAGGGATTCTCTGTGACGCCATTCGCTGGGCTACACCCAATGGTTTATAGGCCTAGCGGTGACATGCTAACCTTTAGTCCACCTCGCCTGGCGGTGAGTGTGTGCAATTAAACCATGCATCTTAATGGTGTAGGGGGAAACATATGAAGTGGAGTGTTATTAGAGTGAGAGTATGGCTGAACAGGTGCGTACATACAGTAGCACTGCCAAGCATGGCGAGTCGATGCTCACTCATTCAGACACAAGATGGAGGGTTGAGGGGCCTGCATGACAATATTAGTCTTATGCCACTGTATACCCCTAGGATGAATGAACTTCCAGGCCCATATGGGCAAAAAGCAACCGAGCGACACACACACACACACACACACACAAACACACCAACATATGGCAGAGGCGTGTTTGACAGCCTTGACAGTATACCTAATGGAACTATACAGTATACCTAATGGAGCTATACAGTATACCTAATGGAGCTATACAGTATACCTAATGGAGCTATACAGTACACCTAATGGAGCTATACAGTACACCTAATGGAGCTATACAGTATACCTAATGGAGCTATACAGTACACCTAATGGAGCTATACAGTATACCTAATGGAGCTATACAGTACACCTAATAGAGCTATACAGTACACCTAATGGAGCTATACAGTACACCTAATGGAGCTATACAGTATACCTAATGGAGCTATACAGTATACCTAATGGAGCTATACAGTACACCTAATGGAGCTATACAGTACACCTAATGGAGCTATACAGTACACCTAATGGAGCTATACAGTACACCTAATGGAGCTATACAGTACACCTAATGGAGCTATACAGTATACCTAATGGAGCTATACAGTATACCTAATGGAGCTATACAGTACACCTAATGGAGCTATACAGTACACCTAATGGAGCTATACAGTACACCTAATGGAGCTATACAGTACACCTAATGGAGCTATACAGTACATGTACCCTCCAAGCCCACTCTCCTTTCAGGGACATGGTGCTAGATGATCTGGTAGAACATTGCAGATAGAAATAGAACATATAGAACAGCTGTCATAATACCCTATTTCTATATGAAATAATAGCTGTCTGATCAACAAAATGTTAACGCGATCTTTATTTCTCTCTCTCTCTCTCTCTCTACCCCCCCTCTCTCTCTCGCTCTCCACGCCCCCCCCTCTCACTCTCGCTCTCCACCCCACCTCTCTCTCTCCCCCTTTTGTTCCAGGAGGCCCAGAAGGTAAATAACCCTGCTAACAGTCAGGCAGCAGACGGTACAACTAAGGGTCCTGATGAGAAGGACGAAGTGCTCCCTGCCAGCGAGGTGGGCTGGATGACCTCTGTGAAGGACTGGGCCGGGGTCATGATATCAGCACAGACACTCACCGGCAGAGTCCTGGTACGTACCCACCATGTGTGTGTGTGTGTGTGTGTGTGTGTGTTTTTGTGTGTGTAGGGGTGTGTCGTGGACACACACCGGAAGCATCCTATGTTTCTAAGGAACTTATTCTAGGTTGTTGTATTTCTATAATTCTATGATCGCCAATCTGAGTTGATTCTAGCTGGTATATTTCTATGGTGTCTGGTAGGGCCAGGACGATACCAGTATCACGATACTGTATCATGGCAAGGAAACGAAACACAAAGTGGATTTAACTTCTTTAGGAAAACAGCCCTAATGTTGGAAACAAACATCATTATGTTGTCATCCAGAGTCACATTTATTTATTTTAAACTAACTATAGCACACAATATTTTACATACATACAGCAGGTTTTTAAAGGACCAAAGAGTGTGGTCTGCTTCGTGTTTTCATTTTTGACATGGAAAGAATATTGCGATACTGGTATCATCACAGACCTAGTGTCTGGGTTGTTGTACCCAGTCCTGTTGGTTCTAGCTGGTTTATTTCTATGGTCTAGCTCAGTCCAGTCCTTGTTGGATGTAGCAGGCTTGGCTCCTCTGCTGCAGTGCACTCAGTGCAGCACCCTTTAATTCACTGCAGTCTTCAGATCTGACCAGTGCGTGTGTGGGGCGGGGTTGCAGTCTTTGTGTGAGAATAATATGGTTGGCTGGTGTAACCTGTTCAACTGGAATACTTTATCATTAATAGACATCAGCTACAGACAACTATCACCACTACATGACCAGACACTGACCAGATACACAGTACAAAGGAGTTGCAGAGAGAGGAAAGGGGGGGGGGAAGAGGGAGAGGAGTGGGATAAAGAGGGAGGAGTGGGATAAAGAGAAAGGGAGAGGAGGGCGAGGACGGACAGAGAGGAGAAGAGGAGAGTCCCCTGGTCTGTTGAGAAGAGGAGAGTCCCCTGGTCTGTCGAGAAGAGGAGAGTCCCCTGGTCTGTTGAGAAGAGGAGAGTCCCCTGGTCTGTCGAGAAGAGGAGAGTCCCCTGGTCTGTTGAGAAGAGGAGAGTCCCCTGGTCTGTTGAGAAGAGGAGAGTCCCCTGGTCTGTCGAGAAGAGGAGAGTCCCCTGGTCTGTTGAGAAGAGGAGAGTCCCCTGGTCTGTCGAGAAGAGGAGAGTCCCCTGGTCTGTTGAGAAGAGGAGAGTCCCCTGGTCTGTCGAGAAGAGGAGAGTCCCCTGGTCTGTTGAGAAGAGGAGAGTCCCCTGGTCTGTCGAGAAGAGGAGAGTCCCCTGGTCTGTTGAGAAGAGGAGAGTCCCCTGGTCTGTCGAGAAGAGGAGAGTCCCCTGGTCTGTTGAGAAGAGGAGAGTCCCCTGGTCTGTTGAGAAGAGGAGAGTCCCCTGGTCTGTTGAGAAGAGGAGAGTCCCCTGGTCTGTCGAGAAGAGGAGAGTCCCCTGGTCTGTCGGCTGCAGTGTATTGTGGTTATCAGCTGATGATGAATGTGTCTGGGCAGGGCAGGGCTGGAATAAAGCATCTGGACTCACATCATGAGCTGTGCTTAAAACCAGACAGAGGAAACCCTACATTTTACAAAGGGAGGAAACTCATATTTTCATTTGTAGAAGTAGAATGTTTTCTTTTTTGAAATATTGATACATATCGAGACATGACATTATTATACGCCTGATTATAAGACATTATAAAGGCTCATATATGCATATAAAAAGTTATACCTGCAGGCTTTAAGTAAAGTGTTACCAAAATGTCTTAGTTTTCTTATGATAGATGATTTAGGTGTTTCATAGACAGCTGGTGTTTGGGGACTGAATAAATATGAAACTCAGAGTGTTCACCAAAACAAACACACAAAGCTATTAAACCGCCAACCCTAAAAGTGTTATTGTTAATATTTGGTGAAATGTGAGTTCTTCACGCCTATTTAGAATATGAGAGAGTTGGGTCTCAGATACAAGGCTTTCATCGCCTTGGAAACAAACTCCTGAACGGCAGTTGTCATTTTACTAAACAAGTTGAACTTTCATCACTGGCATGGACACATCTCCCACTCCCTTTCATCAGCCTTTTTCTCAATGTAGTGTGTGTGTGTGTGTGTGTGTGTGTGTGTGTGTGTGTGTGTGTGTGTGTGTGATTTTTTTCAAAATTATGGGCGATTCATGATATACACTACATGACCAAAAGTATGTGGACACCTGCTCGTCGATTATCTCATTCCAAAATCATGGGCATTAATATGGAGTTGGTCCCCCCTTTGCTTCCATTCAGCCACAAGAACATTAGTGAGATCGAGCACTGATGTTGGCCGATTAGGCCTTGCTCGCATCGGCGTTCCAATTAGTCCCAAAGGTGTTCGATGGGGTTGAGGTCAGGGCTCTGAGCAGGCCAGTCAAGTTCTTCCACACCGATCTCGACAAACCATTTCTGTATGTACCTCGAAGTTGGTACACAAAGTTGGAAGCACAGAATCATCTAGAATGTCATTGTATGCTGTAGCGTTAAGATTTCCCTTCACTGGAACTAAGGTGCCTAGCCCGAACCATGAAAAACATCCCCAGACCATTATTCCTCCTCCACCAAACAGTTGGCTCTATGCATTGGGGCAGGTAGGTTTCTCCTGGCATCCGCCAAATCCAGATTTGTCCATCAGACTGTCAGATGTTGAAGCGTGATTCATCACTCCAGAGAATGCATTTCCACTTCTCCAGAGTCCAATGGCGACGAGCTTTACACCACTCAATCCGACGTTTGGCATTGCGCATGGTGATCTTAGGCTTGTGTGCTGCTGCTCGGCCAAGGAAACCCGTTTCATTAAGCTCCAGATGAACCGTTCTTGTGCTGACGTTGCTTCCAGAGGCAGTTTGGAACTTGATAGTGAGTGTTGCAACCGAGGACAGACGATTTTTCGTCAGCACTCGGTGGTCCCATTCTGGTAGCTTGTGAGGCCTACCACTTCGCAGCTGAGCTGTTGTTGCTCCTAGACGTTTCCACTTCACAATAACAGCACTTACAGTTGACTGGGACAGCTCTAGCAGGGCAGAAATTTGACGAACTGACTTGTTGGAAAGGTGGCATCCTGTGATGGTGCCACGTTGAATGTCACTGAGCTCTTCAGTAAGGCCATTCTACTGCCAATGTTTGTCTATGGAGATTTCATGGCTATGTGCTCGATTTTATACACCTGTCAGCAACGGGTGTGGCTGAAATAGCCGAATCCACTCATTTGAAGGGGTGTCCACATACTTTTGTATATATAGAGATTTTGTATTTATTCTCTAAATAAGCTTTTTTGCACAATCAAAGGTCAATACACTGCATGTATAATTATACCTAGGCTAAATATAAGCCTTCCACAACCATAAGACCCACTAATAATTAAATGATTTTATCAAAATAGTTTGACCTGCTTTTTTTCAATAATCACTGATCTGGCTTTCAAGTCTGTCTATGAAAATACAAGTTTTGTTTCAAATGTAACCAGAACCATGAATAATGACCAACTTCTTGTAGCAGGCATTATAGAACACAGGTCTCCTAAACAATCTCTCAAGCACAGGCCCACGTGCTAGTGAGTAGCCAGCTAATCTTTGTATTTAAAGTCTAGCCAACTTGGATTTATTTACTTGCTAACAAGGTAGAACAGTTGAACTGTTATGAATACACCGTCTCCAACTGTTTGAACCGACATAGCTTGTTCACTTTGTTTAGATATTGAAATCAAGTGGCCTACCTTGATAAGAAGATGCTTATTTCTCAGAATGAGAACGAGTTGCCAATTCCTTATATAAATGCGTCTTTTTATGCTCATTGCACATTTATAAAACACTGACTAGGCAGCTAGCACATGACAGTCTGTGGCTAAAATGCTGCTAGCGGTACGTCGAACTGCAATGTCGCGTGCGACAGAATCTGAGCATTAATTTTACACAATCATGTTCATTAATACTCTCGTTTTAGTAGGGTCTGCTCTGTTCTACATTTTGGGAGTTGAGACATAACCTTTCTAATGATACCCTTTTTAAGTTCTCGTGTATTACTGTAAAATAATGTCTAAGGATTTAGACAGATTCTGTTGGACCAAACCTCAAATGCAAATAGCGAATTTAAACTGCTTGTTGTCAGAGAGGAAGAGGTTATATTTCATTGTTGTTGTTGTGAGTGGCAGGGGGAGGGGCTTGGTGTCTGTGTGCGAGTGGGAAGGGGCACAGTGCACACTGAACATAAGGAGCGAAGGAGACGAGACCGAAAAAAACTCCATTGTTGCGATACAGGCATTTGTAACATCGCGCTAAAATGTAACTTCAAATTAATCGAATGAATTCGATATATCGCCCAGCCCCACAAGAGACACACACAGCCTACCTACCTCCTGCCTAAATTATCTGTCTGATATTGAGGAGAAATTAAGCAGAGGACTGTATAGAGCAGTTACTCTGCATAGAAATATCTCAGTACAACAGCTACTGTGATCGTATGCCTGCTTACTGATACTGAAATGATATGCACTCTGTACAGTTAATTGTTTGTGTAGGTGAATGAGCATGTGTATGTGTCTGTGAACGATTGTATGTGTGCACGATTCAAGTGTCTGCACACATCTTGACATGTACAGTGTGTGTATGCCTACGCGTGTGTGTGTGGGCGGTGTTGTGGGACTCTTGCCCTCCATCAGGCCTATTCTGCGGCTCAAAGCGGCAAAGAGCATCGTGTACACAGAACCTGTTGCAGTGATACCATAGCAACTGCAGTGTAGCCTCACTCAATCATCTGATCTGTGCAGGAGAGGAGTAACACACACACACACACACACACACAGACTGTGTCAGAGAAGTGAGAATGAGAGTTGTTGTTTGTCATGTGATGGTGTTACAGTAGTTAAGGTCGTATGTTCTGGCATCATGTGATGGTGTTACAGTAGTTAAGGTCGTATGGTCTGGCATCATGTGATGGTGTTACAGTAGTTAAGGTCGTATGGTCTGGCATCATGTGATGGTGTTACACTAGTTAAGGTCGTATGGTCTGGCATCATGTGATGGTGTTACAGTAGTTAATGTCGTATGGTCTGGCATCATGTGATGGTGTTACACTAGTTAAGGTCGTATGGTCTGGCATCATGTGATGGTGTTACAGTAGTTAAGGTCGTATGGTCTGGCATCATGTGATGATGTTACACTAGTTAAGGTCGTATGGTCTGGCATCGTGTGATGGTATTACAGTAGTTAAGGTCTTATGGTCTGGCATCATGTGATGGTGTTACAGTAGTTGAGGTCTTATGGTCTGGCATCATGTGATGGTGTTACAGTAGTTAAGGTTGTATGGTCTGGCATCATGTGATGGTGTTATAGTAGTTGAGGTCGTATGGTCTGGCATCGTGTGATGATGTTACACTAGTTAAGGTCGTATGGTCTGGCATCATGTGATGGTGTTACAGTAGTTAAGGTCGTATGGTCTGGCATCATGTGATGATGTTACACTAGTTAAGGTCGTATGGTCTGGCATCGTGTGATGGTATTACAGTAGTTAATGTCTTATGGTCTGGCCTCGTGATGGTGTTACAGTAGTTAAGGTCATATTGTCTGGCCTCGTGATGGTGTTATAGTAGTTAAGGTCTTATGGTCTGGCATCATGTGATGGTGTTACAGTAGTTAAGGTCGTATGGTCTGGCATCATGTGATGGTGTTACAGTAGTTAAGGTTGTATGGTCTGGCATCATGTGATGGTGTTACAGTAGTTACGGTCTTATTGTCTGGCATCATGTGATGGTGTTACAGTAGTTAAGGTCTTATTGTCTGGCATCATGTGATGGTGTTACAGTAGTTAAGGTCGTATGGTCTGGCCTCGTGATGGTGTTACAGTAGTTAAGGTATTATGGTCTGGCATCATGTGATGGTGTTACAGTAGTTAAGGTCTTATTGTCTGGCATCATGTGATGGTGTTACAGTAGTTAAGGTCGTATGGTCTGGCCTCGTGATGGTGTTACAGTAGTGAAGGTATTATGGTCTGGCATCATGTGATGGTGTTACAGTAGTTAAGGTCTTATTGTCTGGCATCATGTGATGGTGTTACAGTAGTTAAGGTCGTATGGTCTGGCCTCGTGATGGTGTTACAGTAGTGAAGGTATTATGGTCTGGCATCATGTGATGGTGTTACAGTAGGTAAGGTCTTATGGTCTGGCCTCGTGATGGTGTTACAGTAGTTAAGGTCTATTGGTCTGGCCTCATGTGATAGTGTTACAGTCTTATGGTCTGGCCTCGTGATGGTGTTACAATAGTTAAGGTCTTCTGGTCTGGCATCATGTGATGGTGTTACAGTAGTTAAGGTCGTATGGTCTGGCCTCGTGATGGTGTTACAGTAGTGAAGGTATTATGGTCTGGCATCATGTGATGGTGTTACAGTAGTTAAGGTCTTATTGTCTGGCATCATGTGATGGTGTTACAGTAGTTAAGGTCGTATGGTCTGGCCTCGTGATGGTGTTACAGTAGTTAAGGTATTATGGTCTGGCATCATGTGATGGTGTTACAGTAGTTAAGGTCTTATTGTCTGGCATCATGTGATGGTGTTACAGTAGTTAAGGTCGTATGGTCTGGCCTCGTGATGGTGTTACAGTAGTGAAGGTATTATGGTCTGGCATCATGTGATGGTGTTACAGTAGTTAAGGTCTTATTGTCTGGCATCATGTGATGGTGTTACAGTAGTTAAGGTCGTATGGTCTGGCCTCGTGATGGTGTTACAGTAGTGAAGGTATTATGGTCTGGCATCATGTGATGGTGTTACAGTAGGTAAGGTCTTATGGTCTGGCCTCGTGATGGTGTTACAGTAGTTAAGGTCTATTGGTCTGGCCTCATGTGATAGTGTTACAGTCTTATGGTCTGGCCTCGTGATGGTGTTACAATAGTTAAGGTCTTCTGGTCTGGCATCATGTGATGGTGTTACAGTAGTTAAGGTCGTATGGTCTGGCCTCGTGATGGTGTTACAGTAGTGAAGGTATTATGGTCTGGCATCATGTGATGGTGTTACAGTAGGTAAGGTCTTATGGTCTGGCCTCGTGATGGTGTTACAGTAGTTAAGGTCTATTGGTCTGGCCTCATGTGATAGTGTTACAGTCTTATGGTCTGGCCTCGTGATGGTGTTACAATAGTTAAGGTCTTCTGGTCTGGCATCATGTGATGGGGTTACAGTAACAAATGCCTTGTTTTGTTTTCAGATGGCAGTGTGTTTTCAGATGGCATAGGGTATTCAGATGGCAGTGTGTTTGAGTGTGTTTTCAGATAGCAGTGTGTTTGAGTGCGTTTTCAGATGGCAGTGTGTTTTCAGATGGCATTGTGTTTTCAGATGGCAGTGTGTTTGAATGTGTTTTCAGATGGCAGTGTGTTTTCAGATGGCAGTGTGTTTTCAGATGGCAGTGTGTTTTACATTTTTATATTTTAGTCATTTAGCAGACACTCTTATCCAGAGTGACTCACAGTTAGTGAGTGCATACATTTTTCATACTGGGCCCCCGTGGGAATCGAACCCACAACCCTGGCGTTGCAAGCACCATGCTCTACCAACTGAGCTACACGGGACTGTTTTCAGATGGCAGTGTGTTTTCAGATGGCATTGTGTTTTCAGTTGGCAGTGTGTTTTCAGGTGGCAGTGTGTTTGAATGTGTTTTCAGATGGCAGTGTGTTTGAATGTGTTTTCAGATGGCAGTGTGTTTTCAGATGGCAGTGTGTATTCAGATGGCAGTGTGTATTCAGATGGCAGTGTGTTTTCAGATGGCAGTGTGTTTTCAGATGGCAGTGTGTATTCAGATGGCAGTGTGTATTCAGATGGCAGTGTGTTTTCAGATGGCAGTGTGTTTTCAGATGGCATTGTGTTTTCAGATGGCAGTGTGTTTGAATGTGTTTTCAGATGGCAGTGTGTTTTCAGATGGCAGTGTGTTTTACATTTTTATATTTTAGTCATTTAGCAGACACTCTTATCCAGAGTGACTCACAGTTAGTGAGTGCATACATTTTTCATACTGGGCCCCCGTGGGAATCGAACCCACAACCCTGGCGTTGCAAGCGCCATGCTCTACCAACTGAGCTACACGGGACTGTTTTCAGATGGCAGAGTGTTTTCAGATGGCAGTGTGTTTTCAGATGGCATTGTGTTTTCAGATGGCAGTGTGTTTTCAGGTGGCAGTGTGTTTGAATGTGTTTTCAGATGGCAGTGTGTTTTCAGATGGCAGTGTGTATTCAGATGGCAGTGTGTATTCAGATGGCATTGTGTTTTCAGATGGCAGTGTGTTTTCAGATGGCAGTGTGTATTCAGATGGCAGTGTGTATTCAGATGGCAGTGTGTTTTCAGATGGCAGTGTGTTTTCAGATGGCAGTGTGTATTCAGATGGCAGTGTGTATTCAGATGGCAGTGTGTTTTCAGATGGCAGTGTGTTTTACATTTTTATATTTTAGTCATTTAGCAGACACTCTTATCCAGAGTGACTCACAGTTAGTGAGTGCATACATTTTTCATACTGGGCCCCCGTGGGAATCGAACCCACAACCCTGGCGTTGCAAGCGCCATGCTCTACCAACTGAGCTACACGGGACTGTTTTCAGATGGCAGTGTGTTTTCAGATGGTAGTGTGTATTCAGATGGCAGTGTGTTTTCAGATGGTAGTGTGTATTCAGATGGCAGTGTGTAGTCAGTTGGCAGTGTGTAGTCAGATGGCAGTGTGTTTTCAGATGGCAGTGTGTTTTCAGATGGCAGTGTGTTTTCAGATGGCAGTGTGTATGCAGATGGCAGTGTGTATTCAGATGGCAGTGTGTATTCAGATGGTAGTGTGTATTCAGATGGTAGTGTGTATTCAGATGGTAGTGTGTAAGTGTGTTTGTTTTAATAGGATAAATAATAGATTCCATGTTATATTATGGCCCTCCTTTGTGACCTCTGTAGCTGTGCTTTGTGTGTGAGCCATCACCTTCATATTACAGCCCAATCAAATATTAACCAGTCTATTCACCCAGCGGGGTGGAGGGGTCTGGGAGGGGAGTGAAGGAAAGGAGGGGGAGGGGAGGGAAGGAGGGGGCTGGGAGGGGGGGAAGGAGGGGCTGGGAGGGGGGAAGGAGAGGGCTGGGAGGGGGAAGGAGGGGACTGGGAGGGGGGGAAGGAGAGGTCTGGGAGGGGAGGGAAGGAAAGGAGGGGGGAGGGAAGGAGGGAAGGAGGGGACTTGCAGGGGAGGGAAGGAGGGGACTGGAAGGAAAGGAAAGGAGGAGGAGGGGAGGGAAGGAGGGGACTTGCAGGGGAGGGAAGGAGGGGACTTGCAGGGGAGGGAAGGAAAGGGAAGGAGGGGGCTGGGAGGGAAGGAGGTGACTTGCAGGGGAGGGAAGGAAAGGAGGGGGAGGGGAGGGGAGGGAAGGAGGGGACTTGCAGGGGAGGGAAGGAGGGGACTGGGAGTGAAGAAACGATTGTGGTGAAATTTTTTGCTGGTTTCCGCCAGGTACAGACCTAGGATCATCTTCCTCTCCCCAATCCTAACCTTAACCATTAGTGGGGAAAATGTGAAACTGATCCAAGATCAGCGTCAAGGTGTCACTTTACCCTACTCCGGGAGAAACATACAGGAAGGCCAGGAGAACTGCCTGAGTAGAAATGGAGTTGGAAGAATGAGCATGTATGGTTCCAAATTCCATGAGATTCGAAAGTATGAGAATCCTAGATTACTGCAGACTGAATATTCAGAGATGATTTAAATATTAATGAGATGGTAGGAGTGCCCACCTGCCAGTATCTCTCTCTCTCTCTCTCTCTCTCTCTCTCTCTCTCTCTCTCTCTCTCTCTCTCTCTCTCTCCCTCTGTTTATCCACATCTCTCTATCGCCCTCTATTCTCCCCAACCGTGTGTCTATCACTCTATCCATATCTCTCTAGCCCTCTCTCCTCTCTCTCCTCAGCTTACCACCCTCTCTCTCTATCACTCTATCCATATCTCTCTAGCCCTCTCTCCTCTCTCTCCTCAGCTTACCACCCTCTCTCTCTCTATCACTCTATCCATATCTCTCTAGCCCTCTCTCCTCTCTCTCCTCAGCTTACCACCCTCTCTCTCTATCACTCTATCCATATCTCTCTAGCCCTCTCTCCTCTCTCTCCTCAGCTTACCACCCTCTCTCTCTATCACTCTATCCATATCTCTCTAGCCCTCTCTCCTCTCTCTCCTCAGCTTACCACCCTCTCTCTCTATCACTCTATCCATATCTCTCTAGCCCTCTCTCCTCTCTCTCCTCAGCTTACCACCCTCTCTCTCTATCACTCTATCCATATCTCTCTAGCCCTCTCTCCTCTCTCTCCTCAGCTTACCACCCTCTCTCTCTATCACTCTATCCATATCTCTCTAGCCCTCTCTCCTCTCTCTCCTCAGCTTACCACCCTCTCTCTCTATCACTCTATCCATATCTCTCTAGCCCTCTCTCCTCTCTCTCCTCAGCTTACCACCCTCTCTCTCTATCACTCTATCCATATCTCTCTAGCCCTCTCTCCTCTCTCTCCTCAGCTTACCACCCTCTCTCTCTATCACTCTATCCATATCTCTCTAGCCCTCTCTCCTCAGCTTACCACCCTCTCTCTCTATCACTCTATCCATATCTATCTAGCCCTCTCTCCTCTCTCTCCTCAGCTTACCACCCTCTCTCTCTATCACTCTATCCATATCTCTCTAGCCCTCTCTCTCCTCAGCTTACCACCCTCTCTCTCTATCACTCTATCCATATCTCTCTAGCCCTCTCTCCTCTCTCTCCTCAGCTTACCACCCTCTCTCTCTATCACTCTATCCATATCTCTCTAGCCCTCTCTCCTCTCTCTCCTCAGCTTACCACCCTCTCTCTCTATCACTCTATCCATATCTCTCTAGCCCTCTCTCCTCTCTCTCCTCAGCTTACCACCCTCTCTCTCTATCACTCTATCCATATCTCTCTAGCCCTCTCTCCTCTCTCTCCTCAGCTTACCACCCTCTCTCTCTATTCCTCTATCCATATCTCTCTAGCCCTCTCTCCTCTCTCTCCTCAGCTTACCACCCTCTCTCTCTATCACTATATCCATATCTCTCTAGCCCTCTCTCCTCTCTCTCCTCAGCTTACCACCCTCTCTCTCTATCACTCTATCCATATCTCTCTAGCCCTCTCTCCTCTCTCTCCTCAGCTTACCACCCTCTCTCTCTATCACTCTATCCATATCTCTCTAGCCCTCTCTCCTCTCTCTCCTCAACTTACCACCCTCTCTCTCTATCACTCTATCCATATCTCTCTAGCCCTCTCTCCTCTCTCTCCTCAGCTTACCACCCTCTCTCTCTATCACTCTATCCATATCTCTCTAGCCCTCTCTCTCCTCAGCTTACCACCCTCTCTCTCTATCACTCTATCCATATCTCTCTAGCCCTCTCTCCTCTCTCTCCTCAGCTTACCACCCTCTCTCTCTATCACTCTATCCATATCTCTCTAGCCCTCTCTCCTCTCTCTCCTCAGCTTACCACCCTCTCTCTCTATCACTCTATCCATATCTCTCTAGCCCTCTCTCCTCAGCTTACCACCCTCTCTCTCTATCACTCTATCCATATCTCTCTAGCCCTCTCTCTTATCTCTCCTCAGCTTACCACCCTCTCTCTCTATCACTCTATCCATATCTCTCTAGCCCTCTCTCTCCTCAGCTTACCACCCTCTCTCTCTATCACTCTATCCATATCTCTCTAGCCCTCTCTCCTCTCTCTCCTCAGCTTACCACCCTCTCTCTCTATCACTCTATCCATATCTCTCTAGCCCTCTCTCTCCTCAGCTTACCACCCTCTCTCTCTATCACTCTATCCATATCTCTCTAGCCCTCTCTCCTCTCTCTCCTCAGCTTACCACCCTCTCTCTCTATCACTCTATCCATATCTCTCTAGCCCTCTCTCCTCTCTCTCCTCAGCTTACCACCCTCTCTCTCTATCACTCTATCCATATCTCTCTAGCCCTCTCTCCTCTCTCTCCTCAGCTTACCACCCTATCTCTCTATCACTCTATCCATATCTCTCTAGCCCTCTCTCCTCTCTCTCCTCAGCTTACCACCCTCTCTCTCTATCACTCTATCCATATCTCTCTAGCCCTCTCTCCTCTCTCTCCTCAGCTTACCACCCTATCTCTCTATCACTCTCTCCATATCTCTCTAGCCCTCTCTCCCTCTCTCTCCTCAGCTTACCACCCTCTCTCTCTATCACTCTCTCCATATCTCTCTAGCCCTCTCTCCTCTCTCTCCTCAGCTTACCACCCTCTCTCTCTATCACTCTCTCCATATCTCTCTAGCCCTCTCTCCTCTCTCTCCTCAGCTTACCACCCTCTCTCTCTATCACTCTATCCATATCTCTCTAGCCCTCTCTCCTCTCTCTCCTCAGCTTACCACCCTCTCTCTCTATCACTCTATCCATATCTCTCTAGCCCTCTCTTCTCCTCAGCTTACCACCCTCTCTCTCTATCACTCTATCCATATCTCTCTAGCCCTCTCTCCTCTCCTCAGCTTACCACCCTCTCTCTCTATCACTCTATCCATATCTCTCTAGCCCTCTCTCCTCTCTCTCCTCAGCTTACCACCCTCTCTCTCTATCACTCTATCCATATCTCTCTAGCCCTCTCTCCTCTCTCTCCTCAGCTTACCACCCTCTCTCTCTATCACTCTATCCATATCTCTCTAGCCCTCTCTCCTCTCTCTCCTCAGCTTACCACCCTCTCTCTCTATCACTCTATCCATATCTCTCTAGCCCTCTCTCCTCTCTCTCCTCAGCTTACCACCCTCTCTCTCTATCACTCTATCCATATCTCTCTAGCCCTCTCTCCTCTCTCTCCTCAGCTTACCACCCTCTCTCTCTATCACTCTATCCATATCTCTCTAGCCCTCTCTCCTCTCTCTCCTCAGCTTACCACCCTCTCTCTCTATCACTCTATCCATATCTCTCTAGCCCTCTCTCCTCTCTCTCCTCAGCTTACCACCCTCTCTCTCTATCACTCTATCCATATCTCTCTAGCCCTCTCTCCTCTCTCTCCTCAGCTTACCACCCTCTCTCTATCACTCTATCCATATCTCTCTAGCCCTCTCTCCTCTCTCTCCTCAGCTTACCACCCTCTCTCTCTATCACTCTATCCATATCTCTCTAGCCCTCTCTCCTCTCTCTCCTCAGCTTACCACCCTCTCTCTCTATCACTCTATCCATATCTCTCTAGCCCTCTCTCCTCTCTCTCCTCAGCTTACCACCCTCTCTCTCTATCACTCTATCCATATCTCTCTAGCCCTCTCTCCTCTCTCTCCTCAGCTTACCACCCTCTCTCTCTATCACTCTATCCATATCTCTCTAGCCCTCTCTCCTCTCTCTCCTCAGCTTACCACCCTCTCTCTCTATCACTCTATCCATATCTCTCTAGCCCTCTCTCCTCTCTCTCCTCAGCTTACCACCCTCTCTCTCTATCACTCTATCCATATCTCTCTAGCCCTCTCTCCTCTCTCTCCTCAGCTTACCACCCTCTCTCTCTATCACTCTATCCATATCTCTCTAGCCCTCTCTCCTCTCTCTCCTCAGCTTACCACCCTCTCTCTCTATCACTCTATCCATATCTCTCTAGCCCTCTCTCCTCTCTCTCCTCAGCTTACCACCCTCTCTCTCTATCACTCTATCCATATCTCTCTAGCCCTCTCTCCTCTCTCTCCTCAGCTTACCACCCTCTCTCTCTATCACTCTATCCATATCTCTCTAGCCCTCTCTCCTCTCTCTCCTCAGCTTACCACCCTCTCTCTCTATCACTCTATCCATATCTCTCTAGCCCTCTCTCCTCTCTCTCCTCAGCTTACCACCCTCTCTCTCTATCACTCTATCCATATCTCTCTAGCCCTCTCTCTCTCTCCCTCAGCTTACCACCCTCTCTCTCTATCACTCTATCCATATCTCTCTAGCCCTCTCTCCTCTCTCTCCTCAGCTTACCACCCTCTCTCTCTATCACTCTATCCATATCTCTCTAGCCCTCTCTCCTCTCTCTCCTCAGCTTACCACCCTCTCTCTCTATCACTCTATCCATATCTCTCTAGCCCTCTCTCCTCTCTCTCCTCAGCTTACCACCCTCTCTCTCTATCACTCTATCCATATCTCTCTAGCCCTCTCTCCTCTCTCTCCTCAGCTTACCACCCTCTCTCTCTATCACTCTATCCATATCTCTCTAGCCCTCTCTCCTCTCTCTCCTCAGCTTACCACCCTCTCTCTCTATCACTCTATCCATATCTCTCTAGCCCTCTCTCCTCTCTCTCCTCAGCTTACCACCCTCTCTCTCTATCACTCTATCCATATCTCTCTAGCCCTCTCTCTCTCTCTCCTCAGCTTACCACCCTCTCTCTCTATCACTCTATCCATATCTCTCTAGCCCTCTCTCCTCTCTCTCCTCAGCTTACCACCCTCTCTCTCTATCACTCTATCCATATCTCTCTAGCCCTCTCTCCTCTCTCTCCTCAGCTTACCACCCTCTCTCTCTATCACTCTATCCATATCTCTCTAGCCCTCTCTCCTCTCTCTCCTCAGCTTACCACCCTCTCTCTCTATCACTCTATCCATATCTCTCTAGCCCTCTCTCCTCTCTCTCCTCAGCTTACCACCCTCTCTCTCTATCACTCTATCCATATCTCTCTAGCCCTCTCTCCTCTCTCTCCTCAGCTTACCACCCTCTCTCTCTATCACTCTATCCATATCTCTCTAGCCCTCTCTCCTCTCTCTCCTCAGCTTACCACCCTCTCTCTCTATCACTCTATCCATATCTCTCTAGCCCTCTCTCCTCTCTCTCCTCAGCTTACCACCCTCTCTCTCTATCACTCTATCCATATCTCTCTAGCCCTCTCTCCTCTCTCTCCTCAGCTTACCACCCTCTCTCTCTATCACTCTATCCATATCTCTCTAGCCCTCTCTCCTCTCTCTCCTCAGCTTACCACCCTCTCTCTCTATCACTCTATCCATATCTCTCTAGCCCTCTCTCTCTCTCCCTCAGCTTACCACCCTCTCTCTCTATCACTCTCTCCATATCTCTCTAGCCCTCTCTCCTCTCTCTCCTCAGCTTACCACCCTCTCTCTCTATCACTCTATCCATATCTCTCTAGCCCTCTCTCCTCTCTCTCCTCAGCTTACCACCCTCTCTCTCTATCACTCTATCCATATCTCTCTAGCCCTCTCTCCTCTCTCTCCTCAGCTTACCACCCTCTCTCTCTATCACTCTATCCATATCTCTCTAGCCCTCTCTCCTCTCTCTCCTCAGCTTACCACCCTCTCTCTCTATCACTCTATCCATATCTCTCTAGCCCTCTCTCCTCTCTCTCCTCAGCTTACCACCCTCTCTCTCTATCACTCTATCCATATCTCTCTAGCCCTCTCTCCTCTCTCTCCTCAGCTTACCACCCTCTCTCTCTATCACTCTATCCATATCTCTCTAGCCCTCTCTCCTCTCTCTCCTCAGCTTACCACCCTCTCTCTCTATCACTCTATCCATATCTCTCTAGCCCTCTCTCCTCTCTCTCCTCAGCTTACCACCCTCTCTCTCTATCACTCTATCCATATCTCTCTAGCCCTCTCTCCTCTCTCTCCTCAGCTTACCACCCTCTCTCTCTATCACTCTATCCATATCTCTCTAGCCCTCTCTCCTCTCTCTCCTCAGCTTACCACCCTCTCTCTCTATCACTCTATCCATATCTCTCTAGCCCTCTCTCCTCTCTCTCCTCAGCTTACCACCCTCTCTCTCTATCACTCTATCCATATCTCTCTAGCCCTCTCTCCTCTCTCTCCTCAGCTTACCACCCTCTCTCTCTATCACTCTATCCATATCTCTCTAGCCCTCTCTCCTCTCTCTCCTCAGCTTACCACCCTCTCTCTCTATCACTCTATCCATATCTCTCTAGCCCTCTCTCCTCTCTCTCCTCAGCTTACCACCCTCTCTCTCTATCACTCTATCCATATCTCTCTAGCCCTCTCTCTCTCTCAGCTTACCACCCTCTCTCTCTATCACTCTATCCATATCTCTCTAGCCCTCTCTCCTCTCTCTCCTCAGCTTACCACCCTCTCTCTCTATCACTCTATCCATATCTCTCTAGCCCTCTCTCTCTCCTCAGCTTACCACCCTCTCTCTCTATCACTCTATCCATATCTCTCTAGCCCTCTCTCCTCTCTCTCCTCAGCTTACCACCCTCTCTCTCTATCACTCTATCCATATCTCTCTAGCCCTCTCTCCTCTCTCTCCTCAGCTTACCACCCTCTCTCTCTATCACTCTATCCATATCTCTCTAGCCCTCTCTCCTCTCTCTCCTCAGCTTACCACCCTCTCTCTCTATCACTCTATCCATATCTCTCTAGCCCTCTCTCCTCTCTCTCCTCAGCTTACCACCCTCTCTCTCTATCACTCTATCCATATCTCTCTAGCCCTCTCTCCTCTCTCTCCTCAGCTTACCACCCTCTCTCTCTATCACTCTATCCATATCTCTCTAGCCCTCTCTCCTCTCTCTCCTCAGCTTACCACCATCTCTCTCTATCACTCTATCCATATCTCTCTAGCCCTCTCTCCTCTCTCTCCTCAGCTTACCACCCTCTCTCTCTATCACTCTCTCCATATCTCTCTAGCCCTCTCTCCTCTCTCTCCTCAGCTTACCACCCTCTCTCTCTATCACTCTCTCCATATCTCTCTAGCCCTCTCTCCTCTCTCTCCTCAGCTTACCACCCTCTCTCTCTATCACTCTATCCATATCTCTCTAGCCCTCTCTCCTCTCTCTCCTCAGCTTACCACCCTCTCTCTCTATCACTCTATCCATATCTCTCTAGCCCTCTCTCCTCTCTCTCCTCAGCTTACCACCCTCTCTCTCTATCACTCTATCCATATCTCTCTAGCCCTCTCTCCTCTCTCTCCTCAGCTTACCACCCTCTCTCTCTATCACTCTATCCATATCTCTCTAGCCCTCTCTCCTCTCTCTCCTCAGCTTACCACCCTCTCTCTCTATCACTCTATCCATATCTCTCTAGCCCTCTCTCCTCTCTCTCCTCAGCTTACCACCCTCTCTCTCTATCACTCTATCCATATCTCTCTAGCCCTCTCTCCTCTCTCTCCTCAGCTTACCACCCTCTCTCTCTATCACTCTATCCATATCTCTCTAGCCCTCTCTCCTCTCTCTCCTCAGCTTACCACCCTCTCTCTCTATCACTCTATCCATATCTCTCTAGCCCTCTCTCCTCTCTCTCCTCAGCTTACCACCCTCTCTCTCTATCACTCTATCCATATCTCTCTAGCCCTCTCTCCTCAGCTTACCACCCTCTCTCTCTATCACTCTATCCATATCTCTCTAGCCCTCTCTCCTCTCTCTCCTCAGCTTACCACCCTCTCTCTCTATCACTCTATCCATATCTCTCTAGCCCTCTCTCTCCTCAGCTTACCACCCTCTCTCTCTATCACTCTATCCATATCTCTCTAGCCCTCTCTCCTCTCTCTCCTCAGCTTACCACCCTCTCTCTCTATCACTCTATCCATATCTCTCTAGCCCTCTCTCCTCTCTCTCCTCAGCTTACCACCCTCTCTCTCTATCACTCTATCCATATCTCTCTAGCCCTCTCTCCTCTCTCTCCTCAGCTTACCACCCTCTCTCTCTATCACTCTATCCATATCTCTCTAGCCCTCTCTCCTCTCTCTCCTCAGCTTACCACCCTCTCTCTCTATCACTCTATCCATATCTCTCTAGCCCTCTCTCCTCTCTCTCCTCAGCTTACCACCCTCTCTCTCTATCACTCTATCCATATCTCTCTAGCCCTCTCTCCTCTCTCTCCTCAGCTTACCACCCTCTCTCTCTATCACTCTATCCATATCTCTCTAGCCCTCTCTCCTCTCTCTCCTCAGCTTACCACCCTCTCTCTCTATCACTATATCCATATCTCTCTAGCCCTCT
Source organism: Coregonus clupeaformis (assembly GCF_020615455.1). NCBI lineage: Eukaryota > Metazoa > Chordata > Actinopteri > Salmoniformes > Salmonidae > Coregonus > Coregonus clupeaformis. The sequence continues at coordinate 15,249,741 of NC_059228.1, forward strand.
CTCCTCTCTCTCCTCAGCTTACCACCCTCTCTCTCTATCACTCTATCCATATCTCTCTAGCCCTCGCTCCTCTCTCTCCTCAGCTTACCACCCTCTCTCTCTATCACTCTATCCATATCTCTCTAGCCCTCTCTCCTCTCTCTCCTCAACTTACCACCCTCTCTCTCTATCACTCTATCCATATCTCTCTAGCCCTCTCTCCTCTCTCTCCTCAGCTTACCACCCTCTCTCTCTATCACTCTATCCATATCTCTCTAGCCCTCTCTCTCCTCAGCTTACCACCCTCTCTCTCTATCACTCTATCCATATCTCTCTAGCCCTCTCTCCTCTCTCTCCTCAGCTTACCACCCTCTCTCTCTATCACTCTATCCATATCTCTCTAGCCCTCTCTCCCTCTCTCTCCTCAGCTTACCACCCTCTCTCTCTATCACTCTATCCATATCTCTCTAGCCCTCTCTCCTCAGCTTACCACCCTCTCTCTCTATCACTCTATCCATATCTCTCTAGCCCTCTCTCCTATCTCTCCTCAGCTTACCACCCTCTCTCTCTATCACTCTATCCATATCTCTCTAGCCCTCTCTCTCCTCAGCTTACCACCCTCTCTCTCTATCACTCTATCCATATCTCTCTAGCCCTCTCTCCTCTCTCTCCTCAGCTTACCACCCTCTCTCTCTATCACTCTATCCATATCTCTCTAGCCCTCTCTCCTCTCTCTCCTCAGCTTACCACCCTCTCTCTCTATCACTCTATCCATATCTCTCTAGCCCTCTCTCCTCTCTCTCCTCAGCTTACCACCCTCTCTCTCTATCACTCTATCCATATCTCTCTAGCCCTCTCTCCTCTCTCTCCTCAGCTTACCACCCTCTCTCTCTATCACTCTATCCATATCTCTCTAGCCCTCTCTCCTCTCTCTCCTCAGCTTACCACCCTCTCTCTCTATCACTCTATCCATATCTCTCTAGCCCTCTCTCCTCTCTCTCCTCAGCTTACCACCCTCTCTCTCTATCACTCTATCCATATCTCTCTAGCCCTCTCTCCTCTCTCTCCTCAGCTTACCACCCTCTCTCTCTATCACTCTATCCATATCTCTCTAGCCCTCTCTCCTCTCTCTCCTCAGCTTACCACCCTCTCTCTATCACTCTATCCATATCTCTCTAGCCCTCTCTCCTCTCTCTCCTCAACTTACCACCCTCTCTCTCTATCACTCTATCCATATCTCTCTAGCCCTCTCTCCTCTCTCTCCTCAGCTTACCACCCTCTCTCTCTATCACTCTATCCATATCTCTCTAGCCCTCTCTCTTCCTCAGCTTACCACCCTCTCTCTCTATCACTCTATCCATATCTCTCTAGCCCTCTCTCCTCTCTCTCCTCAGCTTACCACCCTCTCTCTCTATCACTCTATCCATATCTCTCTAGCCCTCTCTCCTCTCTCTCCTCAGCTTACCACCCTCTCTCTCTATCACTCTATCCATATCTCTCTAGCCCTCTCTCCTCAGCTTACCACCCTCTCTCTCTCTATCACTCTATCCATATCTCTCTAGCCCTCTCTCCTCTCTCTCCTCAGCTTACCACCCTCTCTCTCTATCACTCTATCCATATCTCTCTAGCCCTCTCTCTCCTCAGCTTACCACCCTCTCTCTCTATCACTCTATCCATATCTCTCTAGCCCTCTCTCCTCTCTCTCCTCAGCTTACCACCCTCTCTCTCTATCACTCTATCCATATCTCTCTAGCCCTCTCTACTCTCTCTCCTCAGCTTACCACCCTCTCTCTCTATCACTCTATCCATATCTCTCTAGCCCTCTCTCCTCTCTCTCCTCAGCTTACCACCCTCTCTCTCTATCACTCTATCCATATCTCTCTAGCCCTCTCTCCTCTCTTTCCTCAGCTTACCACCCTCTCTCTCTATCACTCTATCCATATCTCTCTAGCCCTCTCTCCTCTCTCTCCTCAGCTTACCACCCTCTCTCTCTATCACTCTATCCATATCTCTCTAGCCCTCTCTCCTCTCTCTCCTCAGCTTACCACCCTCTCTCTCTATCACTCTATCCATATCTCTCTAGCCCTCTCTCCTCTCTCTCCTCAGCTTACCACCCTCTCTCTCTATCACTCTATCCATATCTCTCTAGCCCTCTCTCCTCTCTCTCCTCAGCTTACCACCCTCTCTCTCTATCACTCTATCCATATCTCTCTAGCCCTCTCTCCTCTCTCTCCTCAACTTACCACCCTCTCTCTCAATCACTCTATCCATATCTCTCTAGCCCTCTCTCCTCTCTCTCCTCAGCTTACCACCCTCTCTCTCTATCACTCTATCCATATCTCTCTAGCCCCTCTCTCTCCTCAGCTTACCACCTTCTCTCTCTATCACTCTATCCATATCTCTCTAGCCCTCTCTCCTCTCTCTCCTCAGCTTACCACCCTCTCTCTCTATCACTCTATCCATATCTCTCTAGCCCTCTCTCCTCTCTCTCCTCAGCTTACCACCCTCTCTCTCTATCACTCTATCCATATCTCTCTAGCCCTCTCTCCTCTCTCTCCTCAGCTTACCACCCTATCTCTCTATCACTCTATCCATATCTCTCTAGCCCTCTCTCCTCTCTCTCCTAAGCTTACCACCCTCTCTCTCTATCACTCTATCCATATCTCTCTAGCCCTCTCTCCTCTCTCTCCTCAGCTTACCACCCTATCTCTCTATCACTCTCTCCATATCTCTCTAGCCCTCTCTCCTCTCTCTCCTCAGCTTACCACCCTCTCTCTCTATCACTCTCTCCATATCTCTCTAGCCCTCTCTCCTCTCTCTCCTCAGCTTACCACCCTCTCTCTCTATCACTCTCTCCATATCTCTCTAGCCCTCTCTCCTCTCTCTCCTCAGCTTACCACCCTCTCTCTCTATCACTCTATCCATATCTCTCTAGCCCTCTCTCCTCTCTCTCCTCAGCTTACCACCCTCTCTCTCTATCACTCTATCCATATCTCTCTAGCCCTCTCTCCTCAGCTTACCACCCTCTCTCTCTATCACTCTATCCATATCTCTCTAGCCCTCTCTCCTCTCTCTCCTCAGCTTACCACCCTCTCTCTCTATCACTCTCTCCATATCTCTCTAGCCCTCTCTCCTCTCTTTCCTCAGCTTACCACCCTCTCTCTCTATCACTCTATCCATATCTCTCTAGCCCTCTCTCCTCTCTCTCCTCAGCTTACCACCCTCTCTCTCTATCACTCTATCCATATCTCTCTAGCCCTCTCTCCTCTCTCTCCTCAGTTTACCACCCTCTCTCTCTATCACTCTATCAATATCTCTCTAGCCCTCTCTCCTCTCTCTCCTCAGCTAACCACCCTCTCTCTCTATCACTCTATCCATATCTCTCTAGCCCTCTCTCCTCTCTCTCCTCAGCTTACCACCCTCTCTCTCTATCACTCTATCCATATCTCTCTATCCCTCTCTCCTCTCTCTCCTCAGCTTACCACCCTCTCTCTCTATCACTCTATCCATATCTCTCTAGCCCTCTCTCCTCTCTCTCCTCAGCTTACCACCCTCTCTCTCTATCACTCTCTCCATATCTCTCTAGCCCTCTCTCCTCTCTCTCCTCAGCTTACCACCCTCTCTCTCTATCACTCTCTCCATATCTCTCTAGCCCTCTCTCCTCTCTCTCCTCAGCTTACCACCCTCTCTCTCTATCACTCTCTCCATATCTCTCTAGCCCTCTCTCCTCTCTCTCCTCAGCTTACCACCCTCTCTCTCTATCACTCTCTCCATATCTCTCTAGCCCTCTCTCCTCTCTTTCCTCAGCTTACCACCCTCTCTCTCTATCACTCTATCCATATCTCTCTAGCCCTCTCTCCTCTCTCTCCTCAGCTTACCACCCTCTCTCTCTATCACTCTATCCATATCTCTCTAGCCCTCTCTCCCTCTCTCTCCTCAGCTTACCACCCTCTCTCTCTATCACTCTATCCATATCTCTCTAGCCCTCTCTCCTCTCTCTCCTCAACTTACCACCCTCTCTCTCTATCACTCTATCCATATCTCTCTAGCCCTCTCTCCTCTCTCTCCTCAGCTTACCACCCTCTCTCTCTATCACTCTATCCATATCTCTCTAGCCCTCTCTCTCCTCAGCTTACCACCCTCTCTCTCTATCACTCTATCCATATCTCTCTAGCCCTCTCTCCTCTCTCTCCTCAGCTTACCACCCCTCTCTCTCTATCACTCTATCCATATCTCTCTAGCCCTCTCTCCTCTCTCTCCTCAGCTTACCACCCTCTCTCTCTATCACTCTATCCATATCTCTCTAGCCCTCTCTCCTCTCTCTCCTCAGCTTACCACCCTATCTCTCTATCACTCTATCCATATCTCTCTAGCCCTCTCTCCTCTCTCTCCTCAGCTTACCACCCTCTCTCTCTATCACTCTCTCCATATCTCTCTAGCCCTCTCTCCTCTCTCTCCTCAGCTTACCACCCTATCTCTCTATCACTCTCTCCATATCTCTCTAGCCCTCTCTCCTCTCTCTCCTCAGCTTACCACCCTCTCTCTCTATCACTCTCTCCATATCTCTCTAGCCCTCTCTCCTCTCTCTCCTCAGCTTACCACCCTCTCTCTCTATCACTCTCTCCATATCTCTCTAGCCCTCTCTCCTCTCTCTCCTCAGTTTACCACCCTCTCTCTCTATCACTCTATCAATATCTCTCTAGCCCTCTCTCCTCTCTCTCCTCAGCTAACCACCCTCTCTCTCTATCACTCTATCCATATCTCTCTAGCCCTCTCTCCTCTCTCTCCTCAGCTTACCACCCTCTCTCTCTATCACTCTATCCATATCTCTCTAGCCCTCTCTCTTCTCTCTCCTCAGCTTACCACCCTCTCTCTCTATCACTCTATCCATATCTCTCTAGCCCTCTCTCCTCTCTCTCCTCAGCTTACCACCCTCTCTCTCTATCACTATATCCATATCTCTCTAGCCCTCTCTCTTCTCTCTCCTCAGCTTACCACCCTCTCTCTCTATCACTCTATCCATATCTCTCTAGCCCTCTCTCCTCTCTCTCCTCAGCTTACCACCCTCTCTCTATATCACTCTATCCATATCTCTCTAGCCCTCTCTCCTCTCTCTCCTCAGCTTACCACCCTCTCTCTCTATCACTCTATCCATATCTCTCTAGCCCTCTCTCCTCTCTCTCCTCAGCTTACCACCCTCTCTCTCTATCACTCTATCCATATCTCTCTAGCCCTCTCTCCTCTCTCTCCTCAGCTTACCACCCTCTCTCTCTATCACTCTATCCATTATTTCTCTAGCCCTCTCTCCTCTCTCTCCTCAGCTTACCACCCTCTCTCTCTATCACTCTATCCATATCTCTCTATCCCTCTCTCCTCTCTCTCCTCAGCTTACCACCCTCTCTCTCTATCACTCTATCCATATCTCTCTAGCCCTCTCTCCTCTCTCTCCTCAGCTTACCACCCTCTCTCTCTATCACTCTCTCCATATCTCTCTAGCCCTCTCTCCTCTCTCTCCTCAGCTTACCACCCTCTCTCTCTATCACTCTCTCCATATCTCTCTAGCCCTCTCTCCTCTCTCTCCTCAGCTTACCACCCTCTCTCTCTATCACTCTCTCCATATCTCTCTAGCCCTCTCTCCTCTCTCTCCTCAGCTTACCACCCTCTCTCTCTATCACTCTCTCCATATCTCTCTAGCCCTCTCTCCTCTCTTTCCTCAGCTTACCACCCTCTCTCTCTATCACTCTATCCATATCTCTCTAGCCCTCTCTCCTCTCTCTCCTCAGCTTACCACCCTCTCTCTCTATCACTCTATCCATATCTCTCTAGCCCTCTCTCCTCTCTCTCCTCAGTTTACCACCCTCTCTCTCTATCACTCTATCAATATCTCTCTAGCCCTCTCTCCTCTCTCTCCTCAGCTAACCACCCTCTCTCTCTATCACTCTATCCATATCTCTCTAGCCCTCTCTCCTCTCTCTCCTCAGCTTACCACCCTCTCTCTCTATCACTCTATCCATATCTCTCTATCCCTCTCTCCTCTCTCTCCTCAGCTTACCACCCTCTCTCTCTATCACTCTATCCATATCTCTCTAGCCCTCTCTCCTCTCTCTCCTCAGCTTACCACCCTCTCTCTCTATCACTCTCTCCATATCTCTCTAGCCCTCTCTCCTCTCTCTCCTCAGCTTACCACCCTCTCTCTCTATCACTCTCTCCATATCTCTCTAGCCCTCTCTCCTCTCTCTCCTCAGCTTACCACCCTCTCTCTCTATCACTCTCTCCATATCTCTCTAGCCCTCTCTCCTCTCTCTCCTCAGCTTACCACCCCTCTCTCTCTATCACTCTCTCCATATCTCTCTAGCCCTCTCTCCTCTCTTTCCTCAGCTTACCACCCTCTCTCTCTATCACTCTATCCATATCTCTCTAGCCCTCTCTCCTCTCTCTCCTCAGCTTACCACCCTCTCTCTCTATCACTCTATCCATATCTCTCTAGCCCTCTCTCCTCTCTCTCCTCAGCTTACCACCCTCTCTCTCTATCACTCTATCCATATCTCTCTAGCCCTCTCTCCTCTCTCTCCTCAACTTACCACCCTCTCTCTCTATCACTCTATCCATATCTCTCTAGCCCTCTCTCCTCTCTCTCCTCAGCTTACCACCCTCTCTCTCTATCACTCTATCCATATCTCTCTAGCCCTCTCTCTCCTCAGCTTACCACCCTCTCTCTCTATCACTCTATCCATATCTCTCTAGCCCTCTCTCCTCTCTCTCCTCAGCTTACCACCCTCTCTCTCTATCACTCTATCCATATCTCTCTAGCCCTCTCTCCTCTCTCTCCTCAGCTTACCACCCTCTCTCTCTATCACTCTATCCATATCTCTCTAGCCCTCTCTCCTCTCTCTCCTCAGCTTACCACCCTATCTCTCTATCACTCTATCCATATCTCTCTAGCCCTCTCTCCTCTCTCTCTCCTCAGCTTACCACCCTCTCTCTCTATCACTCTCTCCATATCTCTCTAGCCCTCTCTCCTCTCTCTCCTCAGCTTACCACCCTATCTCTCTATCACTCTCTCCATATCTCTCTAGCCCTCTCTCCTCTCTCTCCTCAGCTTACCACCCTCTCTCTCTATCACTCTCTCCATATCTCTCTAGCCCTCTCTCCTCTCTCTCCTCAGCTTACCACCCTCTCTCTCTATCACTCTCTCCATATCTCTCTAGCCCTCTCTCCTCTCTCTCCTCAGTTTACCACCCTCTCTCTCTATCACTCTATCAATATCTCTCTAGCCCTCTCTCCTCTCTCTCCTCAGCTAACCACCCTCTCTCTCTATCACTCTATCCATATCTCTCTAGCCCTCTCTCCTCTCTCTCCTCAGCTTACCACCCTCTCTCTCTATCACTCTATCCATATCTCTCTAGCCCTCTCTCTTCTCTCTCCTCAGCTTACCACCCTCTCTCTCTATCACTCTATCCATATCTCTCTAGCCCTCTCTCCTCTCTCTCCTCAGCTTACCACCCTCTCTCTCTATCACTATATCCATATCTCTCTAGCCCTCTCTCTTCTCTCTCCTCAGCTTACCACCCTCTCTCTCTATCACTCTATCCATATCTCTCTAGCCCTCTCTCCTCTTTCTCCTCAGCTTACCACCCTCTCTCTATATCACTCTATCCATATCTCTCTAGCCCTCTCTCCTCTCTCTCCTCAGCTTACCACCCTCTCTCTCTATCACTCTATCCATATCTCTCTAGCCCTCTCTCCTCTCTCTCCTCAGCTTACCACCCTCTCTCTCTATCACTCTATCCATATCTCTCTAGCCCTCTCTCCTCTCTCTCCTCAGCTTACCACCCTCTCTCTCTATCACTCTATCCATATCTCTCTAGCCCTCTCTCCTCTCTCTCCTCAGCTTACCACCCTCTCTCTCTATCACTCTATCCATATCTCTCTAGCCCTCTCTCCTCTCTCTCCTCAGCTTACCACCCTCTCTCTCTATCACTCTATCCATATCTCTCTAGCCCTCTCTCCTCTCTCTCTCAGCTTACCACCCTCTCTCTCTATCACTCTATCCATATCTCTCTAGCCCTCTCTCCTCTCTCTCCTCAGCTTACCACCCTCTCTCTCTATCACTCTATCCATATCTCTCTAGCCCTCTCTCCTCTCTCTCCTCAGCTTACCACCCTCTCTCTCTATCACTCTATCCATATCTCTCTAGCCCTCTCTCCTCTCTCCCCTCAGCTTACCTCTCTATCACTCTATCCATATCTCTCTAGCCCTCTCTCCTCTCTCTCCTCAGCTTACCACCCTCTCTCTCTATCACTCTATCCATATCTCTCTAGCCCTCTCTCCTCTCTCCCCTCAGCTTACCACCCTCTCTGTCTATCACTCTATCCATATCTCTCTAGCCCTCTCTCCTCTCTCTCCTCAGCTTACCACCCTCTCTCTCTATCACTCTATCCATATCTCTCTAGCCCTCTCTCCATACACAGTACTGACCCCCTTTATCCCCTGTCTGTCTCTAAACTAGCTCTATATGGACTTGAGGCTTGGCTAACTGTACTGTAGGCAGTTTTCAGTGTTGGGTAGTTAGTTTTGTAATGTTTGTAGTTAGTTGTGTACTGGGCTGGTAGAGGCTTACAGCGGTATTTCAGCTGGCTAATTATCCTCTCCCATGGAGTGTGTTTGTAATGTGGAGCTAACCTGCTGACACACACACACACACACTAAAGTTGAAATCTGAAACAGACAGTGCCCACAGAGAGAGCTTGGTCACGAAGTGGATGCCACGCCTGTCCTCTCTAAATGATCTAAATGAATAGCAGCCTACCCAGGAAATCCATCTCTTCCTCATGTCTTCATCCCACATCTAGTGTCATGATGCATCTCCACATAGAGTGTGCTTTCACATAACCCAACTCTAGATGAAATAGTCTAGTTTGTTGTTTAAGAGTCTGGTGTGAGTGTTCATGCCAGGTTATGGGAGTTAGCCATATGCAGCTTATTCATTTGTTATTTGCCATAATTTATCAGAGCAATCGATGGCAATCCAATCCAGCATTGATTCAGCCCTGCGGTCTGTTGATGGATTACTGTTTAAAGTATTTGGTTTTAAATATACTTAAGTATCAAAAGTAAAAGTAATTGCTAAAATATACTTAAGTATCAAAAGTAAAAGTATAAATAATTTAAAATTCCTTATATCAAGCAAACCAGACAGCACCATTTTCTTTTATTACAGATAGCCAGGGGCACACTCCAACACTCAGACATCATTTACAGATAGCCAGGGGCTCACTCCAACACTCAGACATCATTTACAGATAGCCAGGGGCACACTCCAACACTCAAACATAATTTACAGATAGCCAGGGGCTCACTCCAACACTCAGACATCATTTACAGATAGCCAGGGGCACACTCCAACACTCAGACATAATTTACAGATAGCCAGGGGCACACTCCAACACTCAGACATCATTTACAGATAGCCAGGGGCTCACTCCAACACTCAGACATCATTTACAGATAGCCAGGGGCACACTCCAACACTCAGACATCATTTACAGATAGCCAGGGGCACACTCCAACACTCAGACATCATTTACAGATAGCCAGGGGCACACTCCAACACTCCAACATCATTTACAGATAGCCATGGGCACACTCCAACACTCCAACATCATTTACAGATAGCCAGGGGCACACTCCAACACTCCAACATCATTTACAGATAGCCAGGGGCACACTCCAACACAGACATCATTTACAGATAGCCAGGGGCACACTCCAACACTCAGACATCCTTTACAGATAGCCAGGGGCTCACTCCAACACTCAGACATCATTTACAGATAGCCAGGGGCTCACTCCAACACTCAGACATCATTTACAGATAGCCAGGGACACACTCCAACACTCAGACATCATTTACAGATAGCCAGGGGCACACTCCAACACTCCAACATCATTTACAGATAGCCAGGGGCACACTCCAACACAGACATCATTTACAGATAGCCAGGGGCACACTCCAACACTCAGACATCCTTTACAGATAGCCAGGGGCTCACTCCAACACTCAGACATCATTTACAGATAGCCAGGGGCTCACTCCAACACTCAGACATCATTTACAGATAGCCAGGGACACACTCCAACACTCAGACATCATTTACAGATAGCCAGGGGCACACTCCAACACTCCAACATCATTTACAGATAGCCAGGGGCACACTCCAACACTCAGACATCATTTACAGATAGCCAGGGGCTCACTCCAACACAGACATCATTTACAGATAGCCAGGGGCACACTCCAACACTCAGACATCATTTACAGATAGCCAGGGGCTCACTCCAACACTCAGACATCATTTACAGATAGCCAGGGGCTCACTCCAACACTCAGACATCATTTACAGATAGCCAGGGACACACTCCAACACTCAGACATCTTTACAGATAGCCAGGGGCACACTCCATAACTCACACATCATTAAAAATGAAGCATTTGTGTTTAGTGAGTCCACCAGATCAGAGGCAGTAGGGATGACCAGGGATGTTATCTTGATAAGTGTGTGAATTTGACCATTTTCCTGTCCTGCTAAACATTCCAAATGTAATGATTACTTTTGGGTGTCAGGGAAAATATATGGAGTAAAAAGTACATTATTTCTTAAGGAATGTAGTGAAGTAAAAGTTATAAAAAATATGAATAGTAAAGTGCAGATACTAAAAAAAACGACTTAAGTAGTACTTTAAAGTATTTTTACTTAAGTACTTTACATCAAATCAAATCAAATTGTATTTGTCACATACACGTGTTTAGCAGATGTTATTGCGGGTGTAGAGAAATGCTTGTGCTTCTAGCTCCGACAGTGCAGTAATATTGAACCACTGACTATATGTCATGTAACCTGATTCAATTAACTCTAATGGGCATGCTGTACTATATGTCATGTAACCGGATTCAACGGCATCGTACAGTAGAGATACTTGACAGGCCAGGGGAATCTCAGGCTGACAGGTGAGGCCACGGGGCTGATGGGTATTTAGAGGGGTTGACGTCACCTGAGAAATGTCACTGCTGTGCTGAGTCGTGACGGAGAGGGAAGGGAGGGTGTGGAGGAGGTAGAGGGAAGGGGAGATGGAGGGGAGGGAGATATAGGAGAGGGGTAAGTTGACTGAGAACACATTCTCATTTACAGCAACGACCTGGGGAATAGTTACAGGGGAGAGGAGGGGGGATGAATGAGCCAATTGGAAGCTGGGGATGATTAGGTGGCCATGATTGGGCCAGATTGGGATTTAACCAGGACACCAGGGTTAACAACCCTACTCTTACGATAAGTGCCATGGGATCTTAGTGACCACAGAAAGTCAGGACACCCGTTTAACGCCCCATCTGAAAGACGGCACCCTATACAGGGCAATGTCCCTAATCACTGCCCTGGGGCATTGGGATATTTTTTTAGACCAGAGGAAATAGTTCCTCCTGCTGGCCCTCCAACACCACTTCCAGCAGCATCTGGTCTCCCATACAGGGACCAACCAGGACCAACCCTGCTTAGTTCAGAGGCAAGCCAGCAGTGGGATGCAGGGTGGTTTGCTGATGGTCAAATAGGAGATGGAGGAGAGGGGATAGGGAGATAGAAGGGAGGAGAGGGGATAGGGAGATAGAAGGGAGGAGAGGGAATAGAGAGATAGAAGGGAGGGGAGGGGATAGGGAGATAGAAGGGAGGGGAAGGGATAGGGAGATAGAAAGGAGAGGGAATAGGGAGATAGAAGGGGGGGATAGGGAGATAGAAGGGAGGAGAAGGGATAGGGAGATAGAAGGGATGAGAGGGGATAGGGAGATAGAAGGGAGGAGAGGTGATAGGGAGATAGAAGGGAGGAGAGGGGATAGGGAGATAGAAGGGAGGGGATAGGGAGATAGAAGGGAGGGGATAGGGAGATAGAAGGGAGGGGAGGGAATAGAGAGATAGAAGGGAGGGGACAGGGAGATAGAAGGGAGGGGATAGGGAGATAGGAGGGAGGTGAGGGGATAGGGAGATAGAAGGGAGGGGAGGGGATAGGGAGATAGAAGGGAGGAGAGGGGATAGGGAGATAGAAGGGAGGAGAGGGGATAGGGAGATAGAAGGGAGGAGAGGGGATAGGGAGATAGAAGGGAGGAGAGGGGATAGGGAGATAGAAGGGAGGAGAGGGGATAGGGAGATAGAAGGGAGGGGATAGGGAGATAGAAGGGAGGGGATAGGGAGATAGAAGGGAGGGGATAGGGAGATAGAAGGGAGGAGAGGGAATAGGGAGATAGAAGGGAGGAGAGGGAATAGGGAGATAGAAGGGAGGGGATAGGGAGATAGAAGGGAGGAGAGGGAATAGGGAGATAGAAGGGAGGAGAGGGGATAGGGAGATAGAAGGGAGGAGAGGGGATAGGGAGATAGAAGGGAGGGGATAGGGAGATGGAAGGGAGGGGAGGGAATAGGGAGATAGAAGGGAGGGAGAGGGGATAGGGAGATATAAGGGAGGGCATAGGGAGATAGAAGGGAGGGGATAGGGAGATAGAAGGGAGGAGAGGGAATAGGGAGATATAAGGGAGGGCATAGGGAAATAGAAGGAAGGAGAGGGAATAGGGAGATAGAAGGGAGGGGAGGGGATAGGGAGATAGAAGGGAGGGGGTGGGAGATAGAAGGGAGGAGAGGGGATAGGGAGATAGAAGGGAGGGGAGGGGATAGGGAGAGAGAAGGGAGGAGAGTGACTAGGGAGATAGAAGGGAGGGGAGGGGATAGGGAGATAGAAGGGAGGAGAGGGGATAGGGAGGAGAGGGGATAGGGAGATAGAAGGGAGGAGAGGGGATAGGGAGATGGAAGGAGAGGCGAGGGGGTGGGAGATAGAAGGGAGGAGAGGGGATAGGGAGATAGAAGGGAGGGGAGGGGATAGGGAGATAGAAGGAGAGGTGAGGGGGTGGGAGATAGAAGGGAGGAGAGGGGATAGGGAGATAGAAGGGAGGGGAGGGGATAGGGAGATAGAAGGGAGGAGAGGGGATAGGGAGATTGAAGGAGAGGCGAGGGGGTAGGGAGATAGAAGGGAGGAGAGGGGATAGGGAGATAGAAGGAGAGGCGAGGGGGTAGGGAGATAGAAGGGAGGAGAGGGGATAGGGAGATAGAAGGAGAGGCGAGGGGATAGGGAGATAGAAGGGAGGAGAGGGGATTGCACTGCTTGCATCAGTTCCCTGAGGTGGAATAGAGTTCCATGTAGTCATGGCTGTATGTAGTACTGTACGCTTCCCATTGTCTGTTCTTGACTTGGGGATTGTGAAGAGACCTCTGGTGACATGTCTTGTGAGGTATGCATGGGTGTCCAACCTGTGTGCTTTTAGTTTAAACAGACACCTTGTGGATTCAGCATGTCAGCACTTCTTACAAAAACAAGTAGTGATGATGTCAATCTCTCCTCCACTTTGAGACGAGATATTTATATACATATTATTAATGTTAGCTCTCCGTGTACATTTAAGGGCCAGTCGTGCTGCCCTGTTCTGAGCCAATTGTAATTTTCTGAGCTCCCTCTTTGTGGCACCTGACCACACGACTGAACAGTAGTCCAGGTGCGACAAAACTATGGCCTGTAGGACCTGCCTTGTTGATAGTGTTGTTAAAAAGACAGAGCAGCGCTTTATTATGGACAGACTTCTCCCCATCTTAGCTACTGATGTATCAACATGTTTTGACCATGACAGTTTACAATCCAGGGTTACTCCAAGCAGTTTAGTCACCTCAACTTTCTCAATTTCCACATTATTTACAACAAGATTTAGTTGAGGTTTAAGGTTTAGTGAATGATTTGTCCCAAATACAATGCTTTTAGTTTTTGAAATATTTAGGACTAACTTATTCCTTAACACCCATTCTGAAACTGCAGCTCTTTGTTAAGTGTTGCAGTGATTTCACTCACCGTAGTAGCTGACGTGTATAGTGTTGAGTCATCAGCATACATAGACACACTGGCTTTACTGGCATGTCATTAGCAAAGATAAAATTTAACAGGCCTAGACAGCTGCCCTGGGGAATGCCTGATTCTACCTGGATTATGTTGGAGAGAATGAAAGAACACCCTCTGTGTTCTGTTAGACAGGTAACTCTTTATCCACAATATAGCAGGGGGTGTAAAGCCATAACACATACGTTTTTCCATCAGCAGACTATGATCGATAATGTCAAAAGCCGCACTGAAGTCTAACAAAACAGCTCCCACAGTCTTTTTACCATCAATTTCTCTCAGCCAATCATCAGTCATTTGTGTAAGTGCCGTGCTTGTTGAATGTCCTTCCTATAAACGTGCTGAAACTGTTGTCAATTTGTTTACAGTAAAATAGCAATGTACCTGGTCAAACACTATTTTTCCCAAAAGTTTACTAAGGGTTGGTAACAGGCTGATTGGTCGGCTATTTGAGCCAGTAAAGGGGGCTTTACTATTCTTGGGTAGCGGAATTACTTTTGCTTCCCTCCAGGCCTGAGGGCACACACTTTCCTGTAGGCTTAGATTGAAGATATGGCAAATAGTGGCAATATCGTCCGCTATTATCCTCAGTAATTTTCCATCCAAGTTGTCAGACCCAGGTGGCTTGTCATTGTTGATAGGCAACAATAATTTGTTCACCTCTTCCACACTCACTTTACGGAATTCAAAATTACAATGCTTGTCTTTCATAATTTGATCAGTTATACTTGGATGTGTAGTGTCAGCGTTTGTTGCTGGCGTGTCATGTCTAAGTTTGCTAATCTTGCCAATGAAAAAATCATTAAACTAGTTGGCAATATCAGTGGGTTTTGTGATGAATGAGCCATCTGATTCAATGAATGATGGTGCCGAGTCTGCCTTTTTGCTCAAAATGTAATGTAAGGCGCTCCAAAGCTTTTTACTATCATTCTTTATATAATGTATATTTGTTTCATAGTATAGTTTCTTCTTTTTATTCAGTTTAGTGACATGATTTCTCAATTAGCAGTACGTTTTGCCAATCGGTTGTGCTGCCAGACTTATTTGCCCTTCCATTTGCCTCATCCTGCTCAACCATCAAATTGTTCAATTCCTCATCAAGCCACAGGGATTTAACTGTTTTTACTGTCATTTTCTAAATGGGTGCATGCTTATTAGTAACTGGAATAAGCAATTTCATATATGTGTCAAGTGCAGTGTCTGGTTGCTCCTTATTACTGTGACGAGGTGTGAATGAAGGAGTCAGGCACAGGAGGTAAAATACCGAAGTCCAGAGTTTAATCCGTTTACATAAATTAAACGCCCAAAGCGTCAAACGAAACTATACAAGGGAAAACATCCACCTTGGCAAATAACACAGGGAAATGTAGCTCAACCGAGCTACACGCTCTCACAACAAACAATCACTCACAAAGACAAAGGGAACAGAGGGAACACTTATACACATACTAATTAGGGGAATGAGCAACAGGTGTGTGTGATTGACAAGACATGACAAGTGGAGTGATGAGAATGGGATCGGCAGTAGCTAGTACTCTGGTGACGACGAACGCCGAAGCCTGCCCGAACCAGGAGGGGGGGCAGCCTCGGTGGAAGTCGTGACAATTACACACCACAGATCAACAAATATTATTTACATCAACAATATAGGAATCACTACAAAACTTATTGTATGACCTCTTATACACTATATTAGGCCCAGCCTTTGGAACTTTGGTATATTGTGATCACTGCATCGGATGGATTTGGATACTGCTTTAAAGCAAATTTCTGCAGCATTAGTATAGATGTGATCAATACATGTTGATGATTTCATTCCTGTGCTGTTTGTAACGACCCTGGTAGGTTGACTGATAACCTGAACCAGGTTGAAGGCACTGGTTACAGTTTGAAGCTTTTTCTTGAGTGGGCAGCTTGATGAAAACCAGTCAATATTTAAATCACCCAGAAAATATACCTCCTTGTTGATATCACATACTGTACCAGTCAAAAGTTTGGACACACCTACTCATTCCATTTTTTTTTTTTTTGGACTATTTTCTACATTGTAGAATAATAGTGAAGACATCAAAACTATGAAATAACACATAAGGAATCATGTAGTAACCAAAAAGCGTTAAACAAATACAAATATATTTTATCTTTGAGATTCTTCAAAGTAGCCACCCTTTGCCTTGATGACAGTTTTGCACACTCTTGGCATTCTCTCAACCAGCTTCATGAGGTAGTCACCTGGAATGCATTTAAATTAACAGGTGTGCCTTGTTAAAAGTTAATTTGTGGAATTTCTTTCCTTCTTAATGCGTTTGAGGCAATCAGTTGTGTTGTGACAAGGTGGGGGGGGGGTATACAGAAGATAGCCCTATTTGATAAAAGACCAAGTCCATATTATCGCAAGAACAGCTCAAATAAGCAAAGAGAAACGACAGTCCATCGTTACTTTAAGACATGAAGGTCAGTCAATACGGAAAATTTCAAGAACTTTAAAAGTTTCTTCAAGTGCAGTCGCAAAAACCATCAAGTGCTATGATGAAACTGGCTCTCATGAGGACCGCCACAGGAAAGGAAGACCCAGAGTTACCTCTGCTGCAGAGGATAAGTTCATTAGAGTTACCAGCCTCAGAAATCGGCAATTAACTGCACCTCAGATTGTACCTCACAGAGTTCAAGTAACAGACACATCTCAACATCTGTTCAGAGAAGACTGCGTGAATCAGGCTGAAGGACACCAATAAGAAGAAGAGACTTGCTTGGGCCAAGAAACACGAGCAATGGACATTAGACCAGTGGAAATCTGTCCTTTGGTCTGATGAGTCCAAATTTGAGATGTTTGGTTCCAACCGCCGTGTCTTTGTGAGACGCAGAGTAGGTGAACGAATGATCTTCGCATGTGTGGTTCCCACCGTGAAGCATGGAGGAGGAGTTGTGATGGTGTGGGGGTGCTTTCTGGTGACACTGTCTGTGGTTTACTTAGAATTCAAGGCACACTAAACCAGCATGGCTACCATAGAATTCTGCAGCGATACGCCAATTCATCTGATTTGCCCTTAGTGGGACTATCATTTATTTCTCAATAGGACAATGACCCAAAACACACCTCCAGGCTGTGTAAGGGCAATTCGCCCATTCCTACCCCTCAAACAATTAATGGAACCTTTCACAGGCCCACGAGAATCAGGATAGCGTACTCCCACAGCTACCGGTGATAGGTCCAGTCCTCCCACAGCAGGCAGAGCCCCATTAGATCCAGAGAGAGGGAAAGGAGCATAACTCGACGACAAATAGGGAGATGGAAGGGAGGAGAGGGGATAGAGAGATGGAGGAGAGAGAAGGAAGTAAAGGGTATAGGGAGATGGAGGAGAGAGAAGGAAGTCAGGGGTGTAGGGAGATGGAGGAGAGAGAAGGAAGAAGAGGGGATAGGGAGAGAGAGGGAGGAAGGAAGGAGAAGCAAGGGAGAAAGTAGAGGAGAGGATGGGGCTAGGGACAGGGAGGACCACCTTGATGCTACATGCCTTCATTTGGTATACATTCACACAGTCAGACCCCTACAGCTCTCTCACTAAGCCAGCAGTAACATGGTTCTGGAGATCGACTGGAAGCAGAAGACATAGATGTGTTATCTTGATAGTAATCTCTTTCAAACCAGGGGGTGCAAAACTAGGGCTTAGGTTGAGACTAAAGTATCTAGCCTGTTGTTCGGATCTAGCCTGTCGCCATTGTTATTATGGTATGTTGCCAAAAATATGCAGCTGACACAACTAAGGAACAAAATGTATAGCAACATGTACTGTGTAGCTTCTATATCTTCTATATCTGTAATATAACTTAGAGGTCTAGATAATGTGTGTGGCTCTTCCATTACCTTCTACCATGGTTAGGAGGGAACTACAGCCTTGTTTTGTAGCACACCTTGGGGTGTTTTATAACCTGAAAAATGGGAGTCCTCAATTTGGGCTCTACTTGTCCCAATGACTGATGCCCACTGCAATCCCTTTTACGGGCTTGTCGTGATTATTTATCCTCCTAAAGAGGTGACTCATCCTCGTTCTCTCGTTTTTCGTCTCCTCTGTCTCTCCTCCGTCCATTAAACACCCTGTTTGTCACCTGCAGCATTATTAGAACAGAGCCTGTGACCCAGACTTAATTTTTCCCCTCCCTCTATCCATCCTCCTCCCTCCATCCAATGGTTCTTTAAGGTCAGACCACCAGACAGACAGACGGCGTGATGTTTCATTGGCTACCTACCTGTCTGCAAGGCTTCTTATTGGATCAGAGTCACACATGATTTATGGTGATGTCACAGGCCCGAGACATTCTGGTGTCGTTACCGGTTCATTATTCACCTTGTTTTATTCAGACCCCAACCAAAGGATTTATACGGTAATAGAAAAATGGCCTTCTTGGAGTCCAGTCCAGCAAAATGACAGAAATTCTGATTATTTATGTGCAGCTGAAATCTCCAGCTCCGGAGCCGCAGGGCCTGTTTGTTTGAAAATGAGACTGTTGTGATTGTTGTTCAGCCATGATAGCATGCTAGTGCAAAACACGGACAGACATACAGACAGACAGACAGATGTATGGATGGAAGGACAGCCAGACAGCCAGACTGACGGGTAGGCAGGTAGGCAGACAGACAGGTTGCTGTCAGTAGGCAAATGGATCAGAACCTGTGCATACATGGCCACATCGATCCATATACCCACCACTACCACATTTCATAAAACCTCCCTTTAAACCTCACTGAAAAACCTGCTTTAAAAACTACCCCAGCCACACACAGTGGACGGGATACCAACTCATTCTACTAAGATCTTGATATGGTCTAATTCAGGGATGGGCAACAAGGCTAGGGCCGGCTCTGACTGCATGTATGGGTATGGATGTGGGTACGCAGACCCACAAGCCACTGCGGCGCCTCATCAAGAGTTCCGATTTTTTGTGGCCCCAAACCCCATCAACATTGCCCATCCCTGGTCTAATTGGTGAAACAAAACCGTTACTTAAAGGTGCAATATGCAGAAATCGCTCCGTCATTTCCTGGTTGCAAAAATTCAAATAGTTTGCCAAATGTTTCAGTTTACGTGACAAAACAAGCAGTCATTGTGTAGATAATCATTGGACCATCAAAACAGCTGTGAAATATATTTTCCGTTACCAAAAATATTGTATTTTCTGCTGTTCGAAGCTGGTGTACAAAACCGAAAGTAAAAGACGCAAAAACGATACTGAAGAATGGGAAGCATAGAAAAACAGATTTACTGCTTCTTAGACTTGCTTTCAATGAGAATGACAGATCTATAACTCAATTTCTATGTGAATTTGGTCCGGGTCGGGTCGCCAAAAAAGTTACATATTGTAGCTTTAAAGATGTTTGCTGTGCAGAAACAACATTATTTTCAACATACTGAGTTTGCTGTATCCCAACATACTGAGTTTGCTGTATCCCAACATACTGAGTTTGCTGTATACCAACATACTGAATGTGCCTATAGGAGTATGAGTATGTTTAGTGTCAGTCTCTCTCTCCATCCATCTCTCCATCCATCACCAGTCAGGCCTGAGTCAGAGAGAGTGGGAGTGGGAGGAAGAGAAGAGAGGAGAGGAGGGAGAGAGGAGGAATGAATAACAGCGCCGGAGAAGATGGCTGCCGTTTTACAGCCCTCTAACCATTTGTACTATTATGTGTGTTTTTCCGCGTTATTTGTAATTTATTTTGTACATAATGTTTCTGCCATCGTCTCTTATAACCAAAAAGAGCTTCTGGATATCAGGACAGCGATTACTCACCTCGTATTGGACGAAGATTTTTTCTTCAACGAGGCTATCATACAGACACCCGACAAGGCCCAAATCCCCGTCATTCGCGTGAGGAAGAGACAGAGATATCGTGGACGTAGATCGGGGTGCCTTGTAAGGATCCGACGGCGAGCGAGTAAACTGCCTCTTCCATCAATCCTATTAGCCAATCTTCAATCATTGGATAACAAATTGGATGACCTAAGATTACGGTTATCCTACCAACAGGACATTAAAAACTGTAATATCCTATGTTTCACCGAGTTGTGGCTGAATGACGACAATGATAACATACAGCTAGCGGGCTATACGCTACATCGGCAGGATAGAACGGCTGACTCCGGTAAGACAAGGGGTGGCGGTCTGTGTATATTTGTAAACAACAGCTGGTGCACAAAATCAAATACTAAGGAAGTCTCGATGTTTTGCTCACCTGAGGTAGAGTATCTTATGATAAGCTGTAGACCACACTATTTACCAAGAGAGTTTTCATCTATATTTTTCATAGCTGTCTATTTACCACCACAAACCAATGCTGGCATTAAGATTGCACTGAATGAGTTGTACAAGGCCATAAATCAACAGGAAAACGCTCATCCAGATGCAGCGCTCCTAGTGGCCGGGGACTTTAATGCAGGGAAACTTAAATCCGTTCTACCTAATTTCTACCAGCATGTTAAATGTGCAACCAGAGGAAAAAAAAACTCTAGACCACCTTTACTCCACACACAGAGACGCATACAAAGCTCTCCCTCGCCCTCCATTTGGCAAATCTGACCATAACTCTATCCTCCTGATTCCTGCTTATAAGCAAAAACTAAAGCAGGAAGCACCAGTGACTCGGTTAATAAAAAAGTGGTCAGATGACGCGGATGCTAAGCTACAGGACTGTTTTGCTAGCACAGACTGGAACATGTTCCGGGACTCTTCAGACAGCATTGAGGAGTACACCACATCAGTCACTGGCTTCATCAATAAGTGCATCGATGATGTCGTCCCCACAGTGACCGTACGTACATACCCCAACCAGAAGCCATGGATTACAGGAAACATCCGCACTGAGCTAAAGGGTAGAGCTGCCGCTTTCAAGGAACGGGACTCTAACCCGGACGCTTATAAGAAATCCCGCTATGCCCTCCGACGAACCATCAAACAGGCAAAGAGTCAATACAGGGCTAAGATTGAATCGTACTACACTGGCTCTGACGCTCGTCGGATGTGGCAGGGCTTGAAAACTATTACAGACTACAAAGGGAAGCACAGCCGCGAGCTGCCCAGTGACACAAGCCTACCAGACGAGCTAAACCACTTCTATGCTCGCTTCGAGGCAAGCAACACTGAAGCATGCATGAGAGCACCAGCTGTTCCGGATGACTATGTGATCACGCTCTCCGTAGCCGATGTGAGTAAGACTTTTAAGCAGGTCAACATTCACAAGGCCGCAGGGCCAGACGGATTACCAGGACGTGTACTCCGAGCATGTGCTGACCAACTGGCAAGTGTCTTCACTGACATTTTCAACATGTCCCTGACTGAGTCTGTAATATCAACATGTTTCAAGCAGACCACCATAGTCCCCGTGCCCAAGGACTCTAAGATAACCTGCCTAAATTACTACCGACCCGTAGCACTGACGTCTGTAGCCATGAAGTGCTTTGAAAGGCTGGTCATGGCTCATATCAACAGCATTATCCCAGAAACCCTAGACCCACTCCAATTTGCATACTGCCCCAACAGATCCACAGATGATGCAATCTCTATTGCACTCCACACTGCCCTCTCCCACCTGGACAAGAGGAACACCTACGTGAGAATGCTATTCATTGACTACAGCTCAGCATTCAACACCATAGTGCCCTCTAAGCTCATCACTAAGCTAAGGATCCTGGGACTAAACACCTCCCTCTGCAACTGGATCCTGGACTTCCTGACGGGCCGCCCCCAGGTGGTAAGGGTAGGTAACAACACATCTGCCACACTGATCCTCAACACGGGGGCCCCTCAGGGGTGCATGCTCAGTCCCCTCCTGTACTCTCTGTTCACCCATGACTGCATGGCCAGGCACGACTCCAACACCATCATTAAGTTTGCCGACGACACAACAGTGGTAGGCCTGATCACCGACAACGATGAGACAGCCTATAGGGAGGAGGTCAGAGACCTGGCCGTGTGGTGCCAGGACAACAACCTCTCCCTCAACGTGACAAAGACAAAGGAGATGATTGTGGACTACAGGAAAAAAAAGAGGACTGAGCACGCCCCCATTCTCATCGATGGGGCTGTAGTGGAACAGGTTGAGAGCTTCAAGTTCCTTGGTGTCCACATCACCAACGAACTATCATGGTCCAAACACACCAAGACAGTCGTGAAGAGGGCACGACAAAGCCTATTCCCCCTCAGGAGACTGAAAAGATTTGGCATGGGTCCTCAGATCCTCAAAAAATTCTACAGCTGCACCATCGAGAGCATCCTGACTGGTTGCATCACCGCCTGGTATGGCAACTGCTTGGCCTCCGACCGCAAGGCACTACAGAGGGTAGTGCGTACGGCCCAGTACATCACTGGGGCCAAGCTTCCTGCCATCCAGGACCTCTATACCAGGCGGTGTCAGAGGAAGGCCCT
Organism: Coregonus clupeaformis; assembly: GCF_020615455.1. Lineage (NCBI taxonomy): Eukaryota > Metazoa > Chordata > Actinopteri > Salmoniformes > Salmonidae > Coregonus > Coregonus clupeaformis. The sequence goes on from NC_059228.1 coordinate 15,272,115, forward strand.
CAAAATTGTCAAAGACTCCAGCCACCCTAGTCATAGACTGTTCTCCCTGCTACCGCACGGCAAGCGGTACCGGAGTGCCAAGTCTAGGTCCAAAAGACTTCTCAACAGCTTCTACCCCCAAGCCATAAGACTCCAGAACAGCTAATCATGGCTACCCGGACTATTTGCACTGCCCCCCCACCCCATCCTTTTTACGCTGCTGCTACTCTGTTAATTATTTATGCATAGTCACTTTAACTCTACCCACATGTACATATTACTTCAACTATCTCAACTAGCCGGTGCCCCCGTACATTGACTCTGCACCGGTACCCCCCTGTATATATAGCCTCCCTACTGTTATTTTATTTTACTTCTGCTCTTTTTTTCTCAACACTTTTTTTGTTGTTGTTTTATTTTTACTTTTTTGTTAAAAATAAATGCACTGTTGGTTAAGGGCTGTAAGTAAGCATTTCACTGTAATGTCTGCACCTGTTGTATTCGGCGCATGTGACCAATACAATTTGATTTGATTTGATTTGAATGAGAGGAATGAGAGGAGGAGAGGAGGAAGAGAGGAGAGGATGAGGAGGAGAGGAGGAAGAGAGGAGGAGGAAGAGAAGAGAATAGGAGGAGAGGTGGAATGAGAGGAGGAGAGGAGGAAGAGAGGAGAGGAGGAATGAGAGTAGGAGAGGAGGAATGAGAGGAGAGGAGGATGAGGAAGAGAGGAGAGGAGGAAGAGAGGAGGAATGAGAGGAGGAAGAGCAGAGAGGAGGAATGGGAAGAGAGGAGGAGAGGAAGAAGAGAAGAGAGGAGGAGAGGAAGAAGAGAAGAGAGGAGGAGAGGAGGAAGAGAGGAGAGGTGGAATGGGAGGAGAGGATGAGGAGGAGAGGAGGAAGAGAGGAGGAGGAGGAGAGGAAGAGAGGTGGAATGAGAGGAGAGGAGGGAGAGGAGGAGGAATGAGAGGAGAGGAGGAATGAGAGGAGGAAGAGGAGAGGAGGAAGAGGGGAGAGGAGGAAGAGAGGAGAGGAGGAAGAGAGGAGGAATTAGAGGAGAGGAGGGGAAGATGAGGAATGAGAGGAGGAGAGGAGAAGGGAGGAGAGGAGGAAGAGAGGAGAGGAAGAGAGGAGGAAGAAAGGAGAGGAGGTAGAGGAAGAGAGGAGAGGAGGAGGAGGAAGAGAGGAGAGGAGGAGGAGGAGGAAGAGAGGAGAGGAGGAGGAGGAGGAGGAAGAGAGGAGAGGAGAGGAGGAAGAGAGGAGAGGAGAGGAGGAGAGGAGAGGAGGAATCAGAGGAAGAGAGAAGAGGAGGAGGAGAGGAGGAGGAGAAATTAGAGGAGGAGAGGAGGAAGAGAGGAGAGGAGGAGAGGAGATGGGCACTGGTGTATCTCTACCTCTGTTTTATCGGCTGGACAGCTTGTTATTGCAGTACCACGGCCCCTGTTGTAAGATGGATGACCACTATCCTCTCCTCTCCTCCCCCCTCAAACTCTCAAACTAAAAGGCAACTAAACCCCCTGTCAGATAACATTTACTATCCACATGAACTCTCTGCAGCCATGTTGTATAGGAGAGCACAGTGATAGTGTCTGCGTCCCGAAATGACACCTATTCCCTATAGTGCAGTACTTCTGAACAGGGCCATGCACCCTATTCTGCTCTGGTAAAAATAAGTTCAGTATATTGGTAACAGGGTGCCATTTGGGACACAGCCATAGTGATAGTGTGACTGTTTTGGTGCCGTTGGTTGGTGTACCTCATATTTCACCTGGCTTTATTGACCTGGCTGTAACTCTGGCTGTGAAAGGCCTGGCTGCCAGTCCTTTACGGCAGGTCTGGCTGTTCTCAGGTTCCTACTGACTATGCTGTTGTCACTCGTGTCATATTTACACTCGCTCTAATTGGCTATCACTGGAGTCAGCAGAGAGGAACCATCTGCCAAGCCGGACTTCAGATCTCTTTACCCCCCGAAGTGATACAGTTTCCTAGGAGGAGAGGCTGGGCCGTGCCCCTAAGACAAACCAGCACCACCTCTACCCCCTCTTCCTCTGCCTCTGCCTAATAGTTTCCATGGCTACTGTTAACAGCCCAAATATCAAGCATGATATGAGGGGAATCAGTGGCAGAGTATGAGAGAGATAGGGAGAGAGAGATGGCATGAGATGAAGGGAGTAAAAGAGGTAGGAAGGAGAGAAAGAGACTGAGATTTGTGTTAATTTATCATTGACAACCTTTGAATTTCCTCAACTGTGTCCTCCTGTTGTTTTTAGACGTATGAATTTAAACGATTAGTCCCTCACACAGACGTTTATTACAGACGTGTTATTATTTTTATATTATTTCTATCTTTTTTGTTGCATTGTTGGGAAGGGCCCGTCAGTCAGCATTTCACTGTTAATCTACTACACTTGTTGTTTAAGAAGCATGTGACAAATAAAATGTGATTAGATTTTTGATTAGATTTAGTTTACCCTGCGCGTGGCTGGGAAAGGTGGAGACATTTAAGCCTGTTTATTGATGTCTTCTCGTGTTAGGAGCCATGATAGCTGATCATTTAACGGTTGGTAGGTCTGCCTCCCTCTGCCTCTGGCCACAAACTGCATAAGTATTGACTTCAAAGCCTTAAAGGAGTAGTTCTCTATTTTACAACTTGATGTTCGGTGGTTCTTCACCCTGAAAGTAGTTTATCGGCCTGGAGAAACTGTAATCCATGGTTCAGTATTCTATAAACAGCCAATACTAAAAAATCTATTGATGTGAGCATGTTTTTTTTTTAATGGCCAAATCACCTTTAAGTAACAGCAAACCAAATATGGAGTTGATTTCAGGTGATTTTGAAGAAATTTTTTTTTACATGCTCACATTCCCCCATCACTTCCACTGATTTTTAGCTAGTGGTGTCTAAAGTTAGCTGAAGATTGTAATGGCTGTTTAAAGAGAACTGAACCATGGATTACAGTTTCTCCTGGCCCATAGACTACATTCAGGGTGAAGAACCATCTAACATCAAGTTCTAAAATAGTAAACTACACCTATAATGCGTTATCTGAAAAACGATGAAGCTCCTCTCCTCTCCTCGCTCCTCTCTGCTGACATCACAGTGCTGAAAGTCACAGCGCTATTAAACGCTGTATTAAAAGAAGTCCGAAAGAAACACCTACAGGAGCTAACCGTGTTAATTTGCTATGAAGGCATCATCCTACCAGTCAAGGACACGTTGGTGTGTGTGTTTCAGATGAGTGTAGCTGCGATCAAGAATGGGGAGTAAGGTGAAAGGTGAAATCAATCCTAATGAATAGTATACCAACTTCATCCTCATCATAAAAACATTCCCTGTAATCCAAGAGCCAGTTGAGTTGAGCACACAGGCCTCATTTAGTTATGGCTACAGTTATAGACATTTAAAAAGGTTGTTTTCCTGAATGTTTTACCACGGTGAAGGAAGCAAACACAACTTATTTTATTTGTTTATGCTTTATTTCACTAGGGAAGTCACATTGAGACTGGAACTGATGCAAGTTTGAACAAGACTGGAGTGAGTTCTAATATCAGAGGCCTTCACATTAACGACGTCACTGTAGAACATCGGTTCATTGTAGAATTGATGATAAAAAATCATTAATGTCTGACATTTAATCGAGAGGACAGCGACATGCTATCACGGCAACTGTTTTGTAGCAGGAAAGGTACATGTGAACTTTAGGGCCAGAACTGTACGTACCATAAAATGGTGTGGCATCCCTCTGCAATACAGACGCTGTATCTATTGTACAGCAGAATGTTCATATCACATGAAGAATGAGGCTCCGGGAGTCTAGTTACTTATGTAGATGGTAGTATAAAACATGTTCTCTTCTGCAACACCCCATCTTACTAACTGTCTTCCAGTTGTGAGAGCCAGAACAGCTCATAGGAGCGGATCTCCTGTTTCCGTAGTGCGAGGCAGCTTGATGTAGACGTACACCCCTTGGACAGGACGCTAGTCTATCACTAGTCGATCTCCTTAATGCCGAGTGCCAAGCAGAGACGCATTGAGTTCCATTTTTAAAGTCTTTGGTATGACTCAGCCGGGGATCGAACTCCCAACCTTCCAATCTCAGGTCGGACCCTCTTGGCCATTGAACTGTCTTCCAGACCTGGGTTTCAAATACTTTACCTGTGCTTGATTGAGCTTGCCTAGCTTATTGAACCAATAGGATAAGTCCCAAACCTGTAAACCCCGCCCATCTGGCACTCCTGGCAGGCTAGACCAAACACTCAAAGTATATGAACGATTTCAAATAGAATTTGAAGCCAGGTCTGCCACACCCAACTTTACCAGCTGGTTGTCAGCATAGAGAGAGTTAATAAATGGCCTTTATAAACCTCTTAGTTAAAACGACAACATCTGTATGTGCCACCCCTTTAAAACAATCCAGCCGCAATTTCCCTGGTTAAACTGTAAACCCAGGCACATTGGTACTGGCAGCTCCATCAATCAGACACTTAAACCAAGTAATGAAGGTGTCGATAGGCTAAAAGGACCTGCTCCCCCTGGCCCCCACAGAGCAGTGTGTGTGCGCGCGTGCGTGTGTGTATGCGTGTGTGAATTTGTGTGCGTGTGTGCCTGTGAGCGAGCGAGAGAGATGTTATGATTTAGTTTTATGGTACAGACTCTATAGCTCCAGCCTCTAACAGTAGCATTCACACTGGCAGATTGCATGCGTACTTATTCCCAGCATACTTACGTCAGAGTGTGTTCACACAACCAATGAGGGCTGGGTTAATTCCTGCTTAATGGGGGTCAGGGCTTGGAACGGACATCATACCTGGAACTCATTGATTGGCCAATTCTTATTTTACCCAGGAGGCACTTGGGGTCCTTTATGTACTGTGTCTGCATAACCTGTTGTTCAGTGAATAATTCAGTAACCTTGTATTTATTCTACACCACTAGGGAAAACTACAAAACCATGACCTTATGAGGAAAGTCTTCCTGCTATTTCCATCATTTTTCTTTTTCTGGCACAATGGTCATAGTATTGTTACTGTAGAATAGAAAAGGGTCTGTCTTAACATGCTGGTACTGCTGCTGTTATATTTATTAGGTAGGCCCTATCTGAGTTGAGAACAAAGAATACGAAGTATCGGTCTTGAAATGAATGAATAGCTGTGGGAATGTTTTATTTCTTAAATTGAATGAACAATATACAGTGGGGAAAAAAAGTATTTAGTCAGCCACCAATTGTGCAAGTTCTCCCACTTAAAAAGATGAGAGAGGCCTGTAATTTTCATCATACAGTGGGGGAAATAAGTATTTAGTCAGCCACCAATTGTGCAAGTTCTCCCACTTAAAAAGATGAGAGAGGCCTGTAATTTTCATCATAGGTACACGTCAACTATGACAGACAAATTGAGGAAAAAAAATCCAGAAAATCACATTGTAGGATTTTTAATGAGATTATTTGCAAATTATGGTGGAAAATAAGTATTTGGTCACCTACAAACAAGCAAGATTTCTGGCTCTCACAGACCTGTAACTTCTTCTTTAAGAGGCTCCTATGTCCTCCACTCCTTACCTGTATTAATGGCACCTGTTTGAACTTGTTATCAGTATAAAAGACACCTGTCCACAACCTCAAACAGTCACACTCCAAACTCCACTATGGCCAAGACCAAAGAGCTGTCAAAGGACACCAGAAACAAAATTGTAGACCTGCACCAGGCTGGGAAGACTGAATCTGCAATAGGTAAGCAGCTTGGTTTGAAGAAATCAACTGTGGGAGCAATTATTAGGAAATGGAAGACATACAAGACCACTGATAATCTCCCTCGATCTGGGGCTCCACGCAAGATCTCACCCCGTGGGGTCAAAATGATCACAAGAACGGTGAGCAAAAATCCCAGAACCACACGGGGGGACCTAGTGAATGACCTGCAGAGAGCTGGGACCAAAGTAACAAAGCCTACCATCAGCAACACAATACGCCGCCAGGGACTCAAATCCTGCAGTGCCAGACGTGTCCTCCTGCTTAAGCCAGTACATGTCCAGGCCCGTCTGAAGTTTGCTAGAGTGCATTTGGATGATCCAGAAGAGGAATGGGAGAATGTCATATGGTCAGATGAAACCAAAATAGAACTTTTTGGTAAAAACTCAACTCAGTCGTGTTTGGAGGACAAAGAATGCTAAGTTGCATCCAAAGAACACCATACCTAATGTGAAGCATGGGAGTGGAAACATCATGCTTTGGGGCTGTTTTTTCTGCAAAGGGACCAGGACGACTGATCCGTGTAAAGGAAAGAATTAATGGGGCCATGTATCGTGAGATTTTGAGTGAAAACCTCCTTCCATCAGCAAGGGCATTGAAAATGAAACGTGGCTGGGTCTTTCAGCATGACAATGATCCCAAACACACCGCCCGGGCAACGAAGGAGTGGCTTCGTAAGAAGCATTTCAAGGTCCTGGAGTGGCCTAGCCAGCCTCCATATCTCAACCCCATAGAAAATCTTTGGAGGGAGTTGAAAGTCTGTGTTGCCCAGCGACAGCCCCAAAACATCATTGCTCTAGAGGAGATCTGCATGGAGGAATGGGCCAAAATACCAGCAACAGTGTGTGAAAACCTTGTGAAGACTTACAGAAAAACGTTTCACCTGTTTCATTGCCAACAAAGGGCTTATAACAAAGTATTGAGAAACTTTTGTTATTGACCAAATACTTATTTTCCACCATAATTTGCAAATAAATTCATAACAAATCCTACAATGTGATTTTCAGGATTTTTTCTCCTCAATTTGTCTGTCATAGTTGACGTGTACCTATGATGAAAATTACAGGCCTCTCTCATCTTTTTAAGTGGGAGAACTTGCACAATTGGTGGCTGACTAAATACTTTTTTTCCCCACTGTACATAACAGAAGGTCAAAAGAACTGAATGGTTATTGTGTTGTGTAACTATTCCCTGCCTTAGAGAATGCATGGCAATGTTCCTTTTGAAGTTCAATTTCTTTTTTTTTTTTTTTTTTTTTTTTTACATCTCTTTGAACAGCTGGTGGGGGCCAGGTGGGTTAGGCTTGGGCTACACCTCAATAGTCTAAATAGGCTTCTTCTCCTTGGGCCGCATCTTAATAGTCTGAAAAGGCTTCCCCTTCTTGGGCTGCATCTCAATAGTCTAAAAAGGCATATTCTCCTTGGGCTGCATCGCAATAGTCTAAAAAGGCTTCCCCTTCATTTTTACATTTTAGTCATTTAGCAGACGCTCTTATCCAGAGCGCATACATTTTCATACTGGCCCCCCGTGGGAAACGAACCCACAACCTTGGCGTTGGAAGCGCCATGCTCTACCAACTGAGCTACAGTTCTTGGGCTGCATCTCAATAGTCTAAAAAGGCATCCTCTTTTTGGGATGCATCTCAATAGTCTAAAAGGGCTTCCTCTTCTTGTCTCCTTTTTATATCCCCCTCTGCTTAACTGATGAGAGAGCTGGATTGGTTGAAAGCAAATACCTTGTAGGCAGTCAGTTGGTCACTACAGAGCTTTCACCTATCCTTCATGTTTTCAGATCAGTGCAGAATCTGATGAAGGAGAGGAGAAAAGAAGGTCATGTTAGACTATTGAGATGCACCCCGTGTCCCAGCCTCCCTACATTGGAGCGTGAGGCGAGGCAGTACGGCAGACAGTTCGTGATTAAGATGTATATTTCCTGGTTGAAAGGGCCCTCATGGGACCCAGCCAGACATCCCCCCGGTTGGCTGTACATGTCTGGATGAGATGTGGCAGAGGCCCTATAACCCAGCTGGCTACACCCAGACACCTCATTTCTCCAGTGTTTGTTACTGATAGACAACAGACTAACACAGACTACAAATGTCCTTCTCTGCAATACACAACATAGTCTCATGAGGTATACTTTCCATTTTAACGTTGAAATGAGACATAGGTCATGATACTATGATTACAATACAGTTCTAACTCCTCCTCCTCATCTTCTTAACTGGGCATGGTATATTGAGAGTTAATGCATAGGTTTAAAGCCGGGTAGTTATAGTGAGAGCAGAGCTGATATCACACGGGTGATAAACTTCTCATTAACCTTGAGGAGAATTAAGAATTTTTCAAACCCCTGAAACAGCTTTTTCCTGCAATCGATAGCCATAACCATTACGCCTAATTCTCTGTAAATTATTATTATTATTATTTTTTTTCTGCATTGGATATCTAAGCATACCTCATTACCTGTTCAATTGTCATTTTAATTAATGATGCACATTAATTCTTTATGAACTGTTAGTACAACCACTATAAAGTATCATAACTCAATAATTAAAGCAATTTGTGTATTTTCTAAAGTCTACCAACCTTGCCAGCAGGCATGCCAGCTAGGATAGTTAGACAGGCCTGAAATGGCTTCTTGGTAACTAGTTATGAGGTTCATCAAATTGCTAGGTGGCTAGTATTACAGAAAAATAAATACATGTACAAATATACCTCCTACGAGTCCTGCCCATCACCGGCAGCTAAAAACAAATCAAACGCGGTGCGTGTCACTCGACACTCTCTTCCTCCACTCACGATACTCTCTGCATGTGCTAGAGTATCTAGTGTCCTGCCTAGCATATCTTTGCTCCGTGGTGCACCTTGGAAGGAAGCACTTACTAGGGAGAATAGGCCCCCCTCCGCCAAATACTGCTGACAGATCTTTTTATAAATAATGATGATAAAAACATGGGCTTAAATTAAGTTTAGTAATACATTTCTACAAATAAAAAGGACATCTGAGGGGGCCCTTGTGCCCCTATGGGCATGACACCGCTGAAAGATTAGCTTTGAGGCTTACTCCTGCACTTTTACATTGATGTCGTTGAAACTGAAATGTTGATTAATGTGCACTGTCCCCGTCAGAACTATATAAATAAAATAAAGGTCCATAGTGGGTGGAGAACAACACAACAGGATGTGGACGGTGCAGCCAAAAGCGGCCATGTTTTTTCAAATCTAACTTCAATCAGTGAGCTCGGCCCTATCCATTAGCCTTATTGGGAGCCCAAAATACGTTTTTAATTACATATTTGGCAGCGGGGCCCTCGCCCTCTGTCTTCCAGACCAATACTGAATTACATTTTTTAAGCGCATACAGGGTGAAAGGTTTCACTGTCGCATTACGAAATTGGCATCTGGAGACAAAGTAATTGTCCCGTGTGAGAGAAAAAGTAACATGTAACATGTTTATATGCTTTGTTTAATATTAATAGTTAACAACGATCTACTGTTCTACTAATGCTGTGTTTTTGTAAAGGGATGGTTTCAGCTAGTCTAGGCGTGTGGTCAAGGACATGGGTTTTACTCGAGATAGGGGTATCTGGAGCTGACAACTGATTTAGGGATGGCTAAGGTGATAAAACCAACAGCCACATTCCATTCTATGATTAATGGGGAGTGAGAGGGAGATGTCTCTGGTCTGACTGAGCCTGCATTTTCATAGACTGAATTGGTGTTTGTGTAATGTAAGGTACCAGGGAGAGATGGCTCGGGTATGAATAGTTGATAAGAACCTTGTCTTGGGGGCCAAACCCTGGTTTCCATACAATGAGAACAGTCTTCATAGCAGACACTGATTACTAATTTCTTTCATACAAATCCTAACCTTTTGACTCATTCCACACATCTGCTGTTTGTCATGTAGACTGAGAGGGTGAATCTTTGCTATAAAATATATTTGTATTGTCTGTATGTCAGAGCTCTCGGCCCAACACTCAAAAGTGTTGGGTCGACCAGCCTCACTTGTACCCGATTAATACGTTTTGAATGAAGTAATATCCTGATTGGTGATTGACCTTGTCTCTCCTCATTATTGATTAGAATTTCCACGACACCCGCCTGGGTTCTAATAGAAATGGTATTGCCGTGATAAAGTTTAGACATTTATTAAGAATGACAGGTATGATTAATTCTGTGATTAAACGTACATAATGGAATCGTGGTGGCAGTAACTAGGTCTAGGAAGAGACTCACTGACCTGCATACCTTATATTATTATATTCCCCTCACACTGGCCAGAGAGTTACAACAACACAACCTCTTAGGGGTCTGTCATTACACTTCCCATCATGGTCATTAGTCAGACAGTCGGCTAGAAACACTGGCTTCAGTTCTTATTTCACCAGTCATTACTTTACATTGAATGTGTTCAACAATACAGAAATGTAGCTTTTTTTAATGCTGGTATTTTTTTGTATTTTTTTGTATGGTCGTTGATGCTGACACTAACGACGCTGGCTTATTTACTTGGTAGTCTGTTTTGGGGATTCCTGGATAATGTTCTGACACGTTTGGCTGATCTCCCACTCCTCTGGAGTTGTCTTTGTATTTTGGTCTTTACTCTGTGTCTTCTAAATGTAGTGAGGTTTTAGATGTCTTTAGATGGAGTCAGGTTTTAAATGTTCTGAGATGTGGTGAGGTTTAAAGGGTTTAAAGAAAAGGAACAGAAGGAATTGAGACATTTTTACCTCTATAGGATCCACATACATCATATTATAAATCATACTCTCTCCTACCACTCCACACTTCACAGATACAGTACACACAAGTACGAATCAGCGTGTAAAGTGATCAGTAGTGACAGTACACAGTGTCTCACGGTCCTCCTTGTGGAACCAGATATCAGTTTCATCCTCTCAGATTTAAACATAATTCACTACGGCTACGTCCCCTATGGACCCTGGTCAAAATCAGTGCACTAAATAGGTAATAGGGTGCTATTTGGGTCTAGCCCTAGTGTCTGTGGAAACAAATACCTGCGTGGAATGGCCTTTACAGTATAACTAACTGTCTAGGCTCAACTCCTTAGTGGCTTCCTATTGAAGTCTACTGTGGATTATCTCATAGGTGACATTCCAAACCTCTCCTTATAAAATAGTAAGTTTAGATCCTGGATGCTGATTGGTTGATAGCCGTTAGTTATTCACGATAATTAATGCAAATGCCATGATGCCATAAGGCCATAATTACATTTCAAGTATCAATGCTTATCTTAAATCTTTCATTGACAACAACAAATGATTTACGCAATGTCTGCGTTGCGCATGCTTATCTCAAGTGAATCAGGCCCTTTGAATGATGATCACGTGAGGCATTTCGTATTAGCATGCACATCTGTGGAGTGTTTTGATTGTCAGTGTTTGTTTAGTATGGTGCATAAACTACACCCTCTATCCTACCCCAAGACAAACGAAGTGAAGTGGAAGTGACTGTTTCTCTCTGTTGACGCCCCCCAGCGGCACTAATTTACACATGCAGAATATTTGTTAAACCGGTTACTTATCATTTGTCTCCATGGGAAAGTGGTTGATTTGTCAGTAATGCCTCATTCTGCTGGGTTATGATAATGGGAGTGGTGAGGGGAGAGGAGTGAGGGGAGTGGTAAGGGGAGGTTAGGGGAGTGAGGGGAGGGGAGGGGTGAGGTGAGGGGAGTGAGAGGAGGGGAGGGGTGAGGGGAGGGGGTGAGGGGAGGGTAGGGGAGTGAGGAGTGGTGAGGGGAGGGGTGAGGGGAGGTTAGGGGAGTGGTGAGGGGAGGTTAGGGGGAGTGAGGTGAGGGGAGGGGTGAGGGGAGGGGTGAGGGGAGTGAGAGGAGGGGAGTGGTGAGGGGAGGGGGTGAGGGGAGGGTAGGGGGAGTGAGGGAGGGGGTGAGGGGAGGGTAGGGGAGTGAGGGGAGTGGTGAGGGGAGGGTAGGGGAGGGAGGGTAGGGGAGTGAGGGGAGTGGTGAGGGGAGGGTAGGGGAGTGGGGGGAGTGGTGAGGGGAGGGGTGAGGGAGGTTAGGGGGAGTGAGGAGTGGTGAGGGGAGGGTAGGGGAGTGAGGGGAGTGGTGAGGGGAGGGTAGGGGGAGTGGGGGGAGTGGTGAGGGGAGGGTAGGGGAGTGGGGGAGGGGGTGAGGGGAGGGTAGGGGAGTGGGGAGTGGGGGAGGGTAGGGGAGTGGGGGGGAGTGGTGAGGGGAGGGTAGGGGAGTGGGGAGGGGAGGGTAGGAGAGTGAGGGGAGTGGTGAGGGGAGGGGAGTGGTGAGGGGAGGGTAGGGGAGTGGGGGGAGTGGTGAGGGGGAGGGTAGGGGAGTGGGGAGGGAGGGGAGTGGGGAGGGGAGGGTAGGGGAGTGAGGGGAGGGTAGGGGAGTGGGGAGGGGAGGGTAGGGGGAGTGGGGGAGGGGAGGGTAGGGGGAGTGAGGGGAGGGTAGGGGAGTGGGGAGGGGAGGGTAGGGTAGGGGAGTGAGGGGAGTGGTGAGGGAGGGTAGGGGAGTGGGGAGGGGAGGGTAGGGGAGTGAGGGGAGGGTAGGGGAGTGGGGGGAGTGGTGAGGGGAGGGTAGGGGAGTGGGGGGAGGGGTGAGGGGAGGGTAGGGGAGTGGGGAGGGAGGGTAGGGGGAGTGAGGGGAGGGTAGGGGAGTGGGGAGGGGAGGGTAGGGGAGTGAGGGGAGGGTAGGGGAGTGGGGAGGGAGGGTAGGGGGAGTGAGGGGAGGGTAGGGTGGGGAGGGGAGGGTAGGGGAGTGAGGGGAGGGGAGGGAGGAGAGTGAGGGGAGGGTAGGGGAGTGGGGAGGGGAGGGTAGGGGAGTGAGGGGAGGGGAGGGGAGGGTAGGGGAGTGGGGAGGGGAGGGTAGGGGAGTGAGGGGAGGGGAGGGGAGTGAGGGGAGTGGTGACCTCAATAGACAACATTATGCTCAGTGGAAAGTTTCTGAAACATACTACAAAGTAGAGTAAGACTGTGTTTTTGGTCATATAAAAAATATTTGTTTTACACATTGTGGAAACTTATCAAAGATGATAAAAATATATGTATTGTTATTTTGTTTACAAAATCTAGTTTGCTCTTCATTTTAGATGTAACGTTACGATGTGGCGTAAATAAATGATTTAAATGACCCATTTTCAAAGCTTTCTGGGCAGTTCAATGTGCTACTTTCTCTGGGCCTGATTTATTCCAATTAAACCCACATGTAATGTGTGCTTCGACAAGGCAATTATATCGCAACCCAGGGTCGCATTCCAAATCCGTTTGGTTTAATTTTCCCTTAATTTCCCAAAAACATGGAGAGCCATGGAGCGAAGCCTCTGAGATTTCATTATATTTAATCCACCTTTATTAACACTTATGAAATTATGACATACTTTCGTTGTGTAATTGTGACGTGAGGAGGACATAACAAGAACCTAATTCTCAAAGCCTTTTACACAAGAGGTCAAGGTCAAGTTCATTATGCCATTTGTAGGTATTAGAATACATACATAGGAATATGTTTAGTAATGCAATACAATACTTGTACAATACATATCAGCTCCACCTTTCTCTTAATCTCTATCACACATCCCATTGAGGTCATGGTGCCGATATTAGCATTGATCGCTCATCATGTTCAAATTATCTATAAGTGACTTTGTTTCACAATCAATATTTGATACATTCGGATGATTTGGACATGATGCGCTAAACATGCTAATGTCGGTACCAGGACTTGGATGTGATACGTGCCACAATTGCTAAAACGTTAGCATTTGGAAACTGTGCCAGGGAAACTAAACCAAAGCATGAATTGCTGTGCAACCTTGTCCAGGGATCCTTGTAAAACTGACTATCCTACCGATCCTTTACTTCGGCGATGTCATTTACAAAATAGCCTCCAACACTCAGCAAATTGGATGTAGTCTATCACAGTGCCATCCGTTTTGTCACCAAAGCCCCATATACTACCCACCACTGTGACCTGTACGCTCTTGTTGGCTGGTCCTCACTACATATTCGTGGCCAAACCCACTGGCTCCAGGCCATCTATAAATCACTGCTAGGCAAATCCCTGCCTTATCTTAGCTCATTGGTCACCATAGCAACACCCACCCGTAGTATGTGCTCCAGCAGGTATATCTCACTGGTCATCCCCAAAGCCAACACCTCCTTTGGCCGCCATTCCTTCCAGTTCTCTGCTGCCAATGACTGAAACGAATTGCAAAGATCTCTGAACCTGGAGACTCTTATCTCCCTCACTAACTTTAAGCATCAGTTGTCAGAGCACCTTACCGATCACTGCACCTGTACACAGCCCATCTGAAATTAGCCCACCCAACTACCTCATCCCCATATTGTTATTTATTTTGCTAATTTGCACCCCAGTATCTCTATTTGCACATCATCTCTTGCACATCTATCATTCCAGTGTTAATACTAATTGTAATTATTTTGCACTATGGCCTATTTATTGCCTTACCTCCATAACTTACTACATTTGCACACACTGTATATATATTTTCTGTTGTATTTTTGACTTTATGTTTTGTTTTACCCCATATGTAACTCTGTGTTGTTGTTTTTATCGCACTGCTTTGCTTTATCTTGGCCAGGTCGCAGTTGTAAATGAGAACTTGTTCTCAACTGGCTTACCTGGTTAAATAAAGGTGAAATAAATAAAAAATAACATAACAAATTGCTTACAGGGTATGGAAACCAAAATGTCATTTTGTCATTTGGGTGAACTATTCCTTTAAGTCGTCGTCCACTGGCTTTTCCCGTCACTACCTCGTTGAGGAGTCACAGCAAACATGGTTTCTGTGTTAGGACTTACCCTGTGTCCCCTCTTCTGGGTGTGTCCCACACAGTGACACAAGTGACAGAGTGAGGGACTGGGGGACACTGGGAGGACAGAGGACATGGGCCGGGGGGTGTCACACGTCACCCAGAGTTCATCAGGCAGAGGGAGAGAGCGAGGTGTGATGTCACATAAGAACACCCATGGCTGCATCTTAATAGTGTAACATGGCTTCCTCTCCTAGCCTCCTCCCTCCTTGTCTCCAGGTGAAATTAGTATGGAAGAAGCCTGCAGTAGATTTTGATGTCTTGCCCTCTTGTTTAAGTTAAGTTTTAATATATACTATAGCGAGCTACGTATACAGTAGTGGTAAAACCTTAGCTAAACCATGGTAGAGGTGAAGGCATTCTTCTGTAATGGTGGATGTGAAGGCATTCTTCTATAATGGTAGAGGTGAAGGCATTCTTCTGTAATGGTGGATGTGAAGGCGTTCTTCTGTAATGGTAGTACTTTACAGTCTGGTAAAACACAAATGAAATCACACACACACTGTGGCCTTTAAGCTCTCGCTGGGCCTTAGAGGGCACACTCTAATATTATCCCCCATCTTCTGTCAATTCTCTCTCCCTCTCCGCAACCTTTGAGCTCTCGTTATGTCACAGAGGACGTCCTATGTAATATTCTCTCATCTCTCCATCCCCTCCACCCCTCCATCTCTGCTCTCTCTCCTTTACCTCTGTGCCTTTGTTAGCTATGCTAGCTGGCTGTCTCCTCTCAAGGTCACAGCCAATGAGCTGAGAGGGAGAGAGAAGGAGAGGGCAAGAGAGGGAGAGAGGGGAAGGGGGAGCAGGCGGGCAAAATCAAACAAGAAAATGAAGAGATTGGCATAAACTGAACAGGTTTTCTTTGTGTGTTTGCTTCTCTCACAGTTGTGTATATACAGTAATTTCTCTTGCAACCACAGGTGAAAGAGAAGCTATGGAGTATGCCTTTATGTACCATTGTATCAGACAGAGACTGTGGTCGTGTCCCAAATCTGGCTTGCCTACCACTTACTAAAACTGCATACTGTGTACTAATCATACTGCATACTATTTAGAACGTACCGTTTTAGTCAAAACGAATGCAGTAAGCAACTATCAGCATACTAGGCTCATCCTACTGATAATGCCTCATCTAATGTGCAATTGTGGTGATTCCCACCATTCGTTCATTTTGGTCCAGCATGTCCCCTCAGCTGATTATCAGCTGTTGTCAAACAGACGTGGGTCTCGAAACACGACTCTCTTCCTCAATACTGTTCAGAGAATTCTACTAGATTAAAAGTCTAAATGAGGATGACATCCTGACATTTAAAGCTTACTACATTTTCGAGATTTCACATACTTAAAAATGTTATTTTTTTCACATACCCAAAAAGCCTACTATTTATAAAGCAGGTACGGGTATTAGGACATGGCCTACGTCTATCCTTCTCTAACTGATTCCCCCAGCCCGCCTTATCATCTCAGATTGACAGCAGCTCATTTCACAGAGTGTTATCGTGCTTCGTCAACCTGTCACAGCAAAACAGCTTTCACTCATAATGCCTGCCTGTCCTTCATACCTCTGTTTTCATGCCCTGCACATAAAGGTTCATCTGTATTACACACACACACACACACACACACACACACACACACACACACACACACACACACACACACACACACACACACACAGCTCCTGTCCTTCATACCTCTGTTTTCATACCCTGCACATAAAGGTTCATCTGTATTACACACACACACACACACACACAGCTCCTGTCCTTCTTATTTCTATTTCTTGTGTGTTTTTGGTCTACTTTAATTTATAATTTATTTTAAATATAATTATACTGAATTGTTGGGAAAGAGCAAGCAATTCACAGTACTAGAGCATGTGACATTAAAAACTGGAAACACACTGCTCATAAAGGTCAGACAGATCATAAATGTCTATTATAGACAATGCATTTAAGATATTTTAAATGCGTGGCTCAGTTGGTAGAGCATAGTGCTTGCAATGTCAGGATTGTGGGTTCGATTTTTGCTAGGGCCACCCATATGAAAACGTATCCACTCACTACTGTTAGTCGCTTTGGATGAAACAGTCTTCTATTTAGATTTTAGAGAATGATGTTATTGTTTTTAATATATAGAACACCTGATAATAGTTTAGATAAATAATAATGTTTTGCAGTATGATGATCAAAAGAGTTTATCGCATTAGATATGCTCTGCCTTCAGAAAGTATTCACACCCCTTGACTTTTTCCACATTTTGTTGTTACAGCCAGAATTTAAATAGGATTAAATTGAGATTTTTTTTTGTCACTGGCCTACACACAATACCCCAGCATTTTTACTAACTAAAAGTGAAAAGCTGAAATGTCTTGAGTCAATAAGTATTCAACCCCTTTGTTATGGCAAGCCTAAATAACTAAAGGGGTAAAAATGTCACATAATAAGTCGCATGGACTCACTCTGTGTGCAATAACAGTGTTTTACATGATTTTTAAATGACTACCTCATCTCTGTACCCCACACATACAATTATCTGTAAGGTCCCTCAGTCGAGCAGTGAATTTCAACCACAAAGACCAGGGAGGTTTTCCAATGCCTGGCAAAAAAAGGCACCTATTGGTAGATATTTTTATTTATTAAAAAGGAGACTTTGAATATCCCTTTGAGCATGGTGTAGTTATTAATTACACTTTGGATGGTGTATCAATACACCCAGTCAATACAAAGATACAGGTGTCCTTCCGAACTCAGTTGCCGGAGAGGAAGGAAACCGCCCAGGGATTTCACCATGAGGCCAATGGTGACTTTAAAACAGTTAGAGTTTAATTTTGACTTAAATCTGCTTGAAAATCTACAGTGGCTTGCGAAAGTATTCACCCCCCTTGGCATTTTTCCTATTTTGTTGCCTTACAACCTGGAATTAAAATGGATTTTTGGGGGGTTTGTATCATTTGATTTACACAACATGCCTACCACTTTGAAGCTGCAAAATATTTTTTATTGTGAAACAAACAAGAAATAAGAAAAAGAAACAGAAAACTTGAGCGTGCATAACTATTCACCCCCCCCCCCAAAGTCAATACTTTGTAGAGCCACCTTTTGCAGCAATTACAGCTGCAAGTCTCTTGGGGTATGTCTCTATAAGCTTGGCACATCTAGCCACTGGGATTTTTGCCCATTCTTCAAGGAAAAACTGCTCCAGCTCCTTCAAATTGGATGGGTTCCACTGGTGTACAGCAATCTTTAAGTCATACCACAGATTCTCAATTGGATTGAGGTCTGGGCTTTGACTAGGCCATTCCAAGACATTTAAATGTTTCCCCTTAAACCACTCGAGTGTTGTTTAGGGTCATTGTCCTGCTGGAAGTTGAACCTTCGTCCCAGTCTCAAATCTCTGGAAGACTGAAACAGGTTTCCCTCAAGAATTTCCCTGTATTTAGCACCATCATTCCTTAAATTCTGATCAGTTTCCCAGTCCCTGCCGATGAAAAACATTCCCACAGCATGATGCTGCCACCACCATGCTTCACTGTGGGGATGGTGTTCTCTGGGTGATGAGAGGTGTTGAATGCACCAATTTGGAAGTCGCTCTGGATAAGAGCGTCTGCTAAATGACTTAAATGTAAATGTGTTGGGTTTGCGCCAGACATAGCGTTTTCTTTGATGGCCAAAAAGCTCCATTTTAGTCTCATCTGACCAGAGTACCTTCTTCCATATGTTTGGGGAGTCTCCCACATGCCTTTTGGCGAACACCAAACGTGTTTGCTTATTTTTTTCTTTAAGCAATGGCTTTTTTCTGGCCACTCTTCCGTAAAGCCCTGCTCTGTGGACTGTACGGCTTAAAGTGGTCCTATGGACAGATACTCCAATCTTCGCTGTGGAGCTTTGCAGCTGCTTCAGGGTTATCTTTGGTGTCTTTGTTGCCGCTCTGATTAATGCCTTCCTTGCCTGGTCCTTGAGTTTTGGTGGGCGGCCCTCTCTTGGCAGGTTTGTTGTGGTGTCATATTCTTTCCATTGTTTAATAATGGATTGAATGGTGCTCCGTGGGATGTTCAAAGTTTCAGATATGTGTTTATAACCCAACCCTGATCTGTACTTCTTCACAACTTTGTCCCTGACCTGTTTGGAGAGCTCCTTGGTCTTCATGGTGCCGCTTGCTTGGTGGTGCCCCTTGCTTAGTGGTGTTGCAGACTCTGGGGCCTTTCAGAACAGATGTATATACAGTGAGGGAAAAAAGTATTTGATCCCCTGCTGATTTTGTACGTTTGCCCACTGACAAAGAAATGATCAGTCTATAATTGTAATGGTAGGTTTATTTGAACAGTGAGAGACAGAATAACAACAACAAAAATCCAGAAAAACGCATGTCAAAAATGTTATAAATTAATTTGCATTTTAATTAGGGAAATAAGTATTTGACCCCTCTGCAAAACATGACTTAGTACTTGGTGGCAAAACCCTTGTTGGCAATCACAGAGGTCAGACATTTCTTGTAGTTGGCCACCAGGTTTGCACACATCTCAGGAGGGATGTTGTCCCACTCCTCTTTGCAGATCTTTGCAGATGGTTTCGAGGCTGACAATTGGCAACTCGAACCTTCAGCTCCCTCCACAGATTTTCTATGGGATTAAGGTCTGGAGACTGGCTAGGCCACTCCAGGACCTTAATGTACTTTTCTTGAGCGACTCCTTTGTTACCTTGGCCGTGTGTTTTAGGTCATTGTCATGCTAGAATACCCATCCACGACCCATTTTCAATGCCCTGGCTGAGGGAAGGAGGTTCTCACCCAAGATTTGACGGTACATGGCCCCGTCCATCGTCTCTTTGATGCAGTGAAGTTGTCCTGTCCCCTTAGCAGAAAAACACCCCCAAAGCATAATGTTTCCACCTCCATGTTTGACGGTGGGGATGGTGTTCTTGGGGTCATAGGCAGTATTCCTCCTCCTCCAAGCACAGCGAGTTGAGTTGATGCCAAAGAGCTCCATTTTGGTCTCATCTGACCACAACACTTTCACCCAGTTCTCCTCTGAATCATTCAGATGTTCATTGGCAAACTTCAGACGGGCATGTATATGTGCTTTCTTGAGCAGGGGGACCTTGCGGGCGCTGCAGGATTTCAGTCCTTCACGGCGTAGTGTGTTACCAATTGTTTTCTTGGTGACTGTGGTCCCAGCTGCCTTGAGATCATTGACAAGATCCTCCCGTGTAGTTCTGGGCTGATTCCTCACCGTTCTCATGATCATTGTAACTCCACGAGGTGAGATCTTGCATGGAGCCCCAGGCCGAGGGAGATTGACAGTTCTTTTGTGTTTCTTCCATTGGCGAATAATTGCAGTGTTATAGCCCATTCCAGCCGTATGTAGGTCTACAATCTTGTCCCTGACATCCTTGGAGAGCTCTTTGGTCTTGGCCATGGTGGAGAGTTTGGAATCCGATTGATTGATTGATTCTGTGGACAGGTGTCTTTTATACAGGTAACAAACTGAGATTAGGAGCACTCCCTTTAAGAGTGTTCTCCTAATCTCAACTCATTACCTGTATAAAAGACACCTGGGAGCCAGAAATCTTTCTGATTGAGAGGGGGTCAAATACTTATTTCCCTTATTAAAATGCAAATCAATTTATAACATTTTTGACATGCGTTTTTCTGGATTTTTTTGTTGTTATTCTGTCTCTCACTGTTCAAATAAACCTACCATTAAAATTATAGACTAATAATTTCTTTGTCAATGGGCAAACGTACAAAATCAGCAGGGGATCAAATACTTTTTTCCCTCACTGTATACTGAGATCATGTGACACTTAGATTGCACATAGGTGGACTTTATTTAACTAATTATGTGACTTCTGAAGGTAATTGGTTGCACCAGATCTTATTTAGGGGCTTCATAGCAAAGGGGGTGAAAACATATGCACGCACCACTTTTCAGTTATACATTTCTTTGAATTATTTTAAACAAATTATTTTTTTCATTCCACTTCACCAATTTGTACTATTTTGTATATGTCCATTACATGAAATCCAAATAAAAATAAATTTACATTACAGGTTGTAATGCAACAAAATAGGAAAAGCGCAAGACTTGAAAATTGTTGTCTAGCAATGATCAACAACCAATTTGACAGAGTTAGATTTTTTAAAATTATATAATGGGTAAATATTGTACAATCCAGGTGTGGAAAGCTCTTAGAGACTAACCCAGAAAGACTCACAGCTGTAATTGATGCCAAATGTTATTCTAACATGTATTGACTCAGGGGTGTGAATACTTATGTAAATGAGATTTCTGTATTTAATTTTCAATACATTTGCAAAAAAATCTAAAAACATGTTTTTAATTTGTCTTTATGGGGTATTGTGTGTAGATGGGTGAGAAAAAACATCAATTGAATCAATTTTGAATTCAGGCTGTAACAACATGGGGAATAAGACAAGGGGTGTGAATACTATCTGAAGGCAGTATAAGTTGCATTGGAGGTCCTATGCTGGTTATTGCCAACCATAATTATTAGAGAACGATCTCCAACACTACGCAACAATTAGCAATTTGATTTATATCCACACAGATTATTACGGTATACCAACATTGCAGACTATAATTGGAATGTGATTAAAATGGTTGAACACCAAATCAAGCCTGGAGAGCTTTGGTGGGGGTTTGTGCGTGTGTTTGGGTGATCTTGGGGATGGGTGTGAGTGTTGTTTAATCCCTAGGGCTGGCAGTTGTAGCACCCATCCTAATTAGAGACTTGACCCTGTTTACTAAGCAAGTGATGCAGATGGAAATTTGATTGTCTGGATTCTCCGGAATGCTGGGGGAGACTCAATCCCTGGAATTTTGCCGTTGTTACAGAACCTCCAGATTTTAACACACACTCTTGTCTGTTTTCCTCCTGACTTCTCCTCTCCTACAGTGCATTCTGAAAGTATTCAAACCCCTTCCCTTTTTCCACATTTTGTTACGTTACAGCCTTATTCTAAAATGGATTAAACAGGGTTTAAGAAATGTTTGCAAATGTATTACAAATCAAAACAGAAATACCTTATTTACATCAGTATTCAGACCCTTTGCTATGAGACTCGAAATTGAGCTCAGGTGCATCCTGTTTCCATTTATTATCCTTGAGATGTTTCTACAACTTGATTGGAGTCCACCTGTGGTAAATTCAATTGATTGGACATGATTTGGAAAGGCACACACCTGTCTATATAAGGTTCCGCAGTTGACAGTGCATGTCAGAGCAAAAACCAAGCTCCAGATTTACTCTGTGGAGATGGGAGAACTTTCCAGAAGGACAACCATCTCTGCAGCACTCCACCAATCAGGCCGTTATGGTAGAGTGGCCAGACGGAAGCCACTCCTCAGTAAAAGGCACCTAAAGGACTCTCAGATCATGAGAAACAAGATTCTCTGGTCTGATGAAACCCAGATTGAACTCTTTGGCCTGAATGCCAAGCGTCACGTCTGGCTGTGCAGCAACGCTCCCCATCAAACCTGATAGAGCTTGAGAGGATCTGTAGAGAAGAATGGGAGAAACTCCCCAAATACAGGTGTGCCAAGCTTGTAGCGTCATACCCAAGAAGACTCAAGGCTGTAATTGCTGCCAAAGGTGCTTCAACAAAATACTGAGTAAAGGGTCTGAATACTTATGTACATGTGATATTTCCGTTTTTTTTTTGTATATTTCAAAATAAAAACCAGTTTTTGCTTTGCCATTATGGGTTATTTTGTGTAGATTGATGAGGAAAAAAACAATTTAATCAATTTTTGAATAAGGCTGTAACGTAACAAAATGTGGAAAAAGTCTAAATACTTTCCGAATGCACTGTATAAATCAGTTGTCTAGACTCTAGGAGACGTCAGTGTCTGTCCATCAGACACACCCCTCCACCTGCCATGCTCTGACTGGCTGACTGGCAGGAAGCAGGAAGAGAGACAGGAAGTCAGTGGGGGCACCGGGGGAAACTGGCTCCATATCGCCCATGGCATCATGACTCATTATATCAGTGACAGCTGTGACAAAGAAGTCAACCTGTCTTTGTCGTCAGTCAGTCAGTCCATCAGATGCAGTGCTCAAGACAGGTGTAGACTGACGATGCATTGAGTCTGCAGAAAAGTGGAACAGCAGTGCAGAAAAGTGGAACAATTTCCGTTTCGTTTTAACTCAGCTACTAAATGACATTCGATGACGTGGACAGTTCTCAACATGAATTAAGTTAACATAAAATTTGTGTTAGTCATCAACTAACAGTCAAGGTGGATGTTGAACTTGGTATTTCCTTCAGTTTACGGTGGTGTTGCATATGAGACAGGAGAGAGATACAGGGAGGGAGAGAAAGATAGACAGACATACAGACAGGAGAGAGCTACAGACAGGAGAGAGATACAGACAGGAGAGAGCTACAGGCAGGAGAGAGCTACAGACAGGAGAGAGATACAGGCAGGAGAGAGATACAGGCAGGAGAGAGATACAGGCAGGAGAGAGGTACAGACAGGAGAGAGGTACAGACAGGAGAGAGCTACAGACAGGAGAGAGATACAGACAGGAGAGAGCTACAGACAGGAGAGAGCTACAGACAGGAGAGAGCTACAGGCAGGAGAGAGCTACAGGCAGGAGAGAGCTACAGACAGGAGAGAGGTACAGACAGGAGAGAGGTACAGGCAGGAGAGAGGTACAGGCAGGAGAGAGGTACAGACAGGAGAGAGCTACAGACAGGAGAGAGGTACAGGCAGGAGAGAGGTACAGACAGGAGAGAGCTACAGACAGGAGAGAGCTACAGACAGGAGAGCGATACAGACAGGAGAGCGATACAGACAGGAGAGAGGTACAGACAGGAGAGCGATACAGACAGGAGAGAGATACAGACAGGAGAGAGATACAGACAGGAGAGAGATACAGACAGGAGAAAGATACAGGCAGGAGAGAGTAACAGACAGGAGAGAGACGGACGATGCAACGGACGGACTGACGCAGACGGACAGAGAGTCAGACGGAGACAGGCGCAGAAGGACAGAGAGACAGACAGAGAGACCCAGGCAGACGCAGACAGACAGAGAGCGAGACAGAGAGACCCAGACAGAGAGGCAGACATAGACAGACAGAAAGACAGACAGAGAGAGGCAGAGACTCAGACAGACAGACAGACAGACAGACAGGCTTGTTTTGCCCTCACTCTGACATCAGTCTGTTTCTCTGTTTTTTAAAGAAATAAATCAGAGAACAGTTTAATCCTCTTTACTCCCAAATAGGATGTTTTTCATGTGGAAACACGAGGCAGATGGATGGAAATAATGACAAGAAATTACATGCATTACGCCATTTGTTATGTGTCCAAATACAGCATCTGGTGTGAACATCGTGTTAATTATTGACCTAACAATCCAAGGCCTACATTTACATACAGTTGATGTCGGAAGTTTATGTACACTTAGGTTGTGTTATGATTTACCAGTATTAGAACCCAAATGCAGACAAGTACACCAAGCCAGAGAAGGTTTAACAGGTTTATTTAAAATGTTCCAATAGTCCAGGTTTCCAATAATAGGGGAAGAGCAAGTCCAGGTTACAGGGAGGGTAACAGATCCAGGTCAGGGCAGGTGTGGTACCGTAATGTCCTAGTGTCCGTGGTGAGTCCAAAAGAGAGGTCCGGTAGTGGAGAGCAGGATGGTGGTGGCAGGAGTGAAGCGGAGGCAGGAGTCAGGTTCCAAATATCTGTGGCACAGGAGAAAAAGTAAATAGAACAGGCCAAAACACAAAGAGCAAAAATAAACAGGTTGAGTCGGCAGCGAGACTAACATGGTCGTCTTGACTATGATCTGACGATGAGTGGAAAGTTTGACCGGGTCTTAAAGGCTGAGGTGATTATGGTGAATGAGCTGCAGCTGGAACCCTGACTCCCGCACACCAGACTTCACTCCTGCAATCAAGGACAGACAGAGGGAGGGAGAGAGCAGAGAGAGAGCTACCTAGCAGCAGTAGGCCTAACAGTACCCCCCCTCTCACGGACGCCACCTGGCGGCCGACGGGTTTATCGGGATGTAACCTATGAAACTCTCGGACCAGAGCAGGATCCACAATGAAGCTCCTGGGCACCCAGGAACGTTCCTCAGGACCATAACCCTCCCAATCCACCAGGTACTGGAAACCACGACCCGGCGGCGAACATCCAGAAGTCGCCGGACAGTGTAGACCGGACCCCCACCCACGATCCTGGGCGGAGGAGGGGGACGAGAGGGCGGGCACAGAGGGCTAACCGACACAGGCTTAATCTGGGAAACATGAAAGGTGGAATGAACCCGTAGGGAGGCAGGAAGCTGTAGCTTAACCGCGCAGGGGTTAACAATAGACAGTATCTTGAACGGTCCTATAAAACGAGGCGCCATCTTCTTAGACTCCACCTTCAATGGAAGGTCCCGTGACTTCAGCCATACCTCTTGACCAGGAGAGTAACCGGGAGCCTGGGACCGGTGACGGTTGGCTTGCCTCTGCATGTACGCCGAAGCTCGGGACAGAGCTACCCTGGCCTTCCTCCAGACCTTGAAGCAGCGGCGCATGTGGGACTGCACCGAGGGTACCGCCAGTTCCCTCTCTTGAGAAGGGAACAGGGGAGGTTGATAACCCAGAGCACACAGAAAAGGAGACAAACCAGAGGAAGCGTTAGTCAAGGTGTTATGAGCATATTCCACCCAGGGGAGCATGGAGCTCCATGACCCAGGGTTAGACCCTGTGACACAGCGAAGAGCGGTCTCCATCTCCTGGTTCGCTCTCTCGGCTTGCCCGTTGGTCTGGGGTGATATCCAGAGGACAGGCTGGATGTAATGCCCAAAGCTTTACAGAAAGCTTTCCACACCTGGGAGACAAACTGGGGACCCCTGTCAGAGACAATATCCGTGGGTAGACCATGAGAGCGGAACACATGTTCCACCAAAATATCAGCCGTCTCTCTGGCAGTGGGCAGTTTAGGTAGGGCCAAAAAATGAGCGAACTTAGAAAAACGATCAATCACCGTAAGAATTACAGTCTTTCCAGACGAGGGGGAAGTCCAGTGACAAAATCCATAGCGATATGCGACCAGGGCCGGCTGGGTATAGGTAGAGGTCGTAGATGACCAGCGCTGGCCTGGGTGGAGTTCTTACTTCGTGCACATACCGTACAAGCAGCAATGAAGGCTCGAGTGTCCGCCTCCATCGTGGCCCACCAGAACTTCCGTCGCACAAAGTCAAGGGTCCGCGAAACTCCAGGGTGACAGGTAAGGGGAGACGAGTGAGCCCACTGAAGTACCTGGGAGCGAGCAGACTCAGGGACAAACATCCGGTTAGGAGGACCCCTCCCAGGGTCAGCTTGATGATGTTGAGCCTGTCTAACAATCCCCTCGATGTCACATGTGACGACCGCAATACTGCAGGTAGGAGGCAAAATGGGTTCAGGGTTACTACCAGTATCAACAGCCGAATGAACACGGAGACAGGGCGTCAGGCTTGACGTTGCGTGACCCAGGACGGTAAGACAGAGAAAAATTGAATCTCCCAAAAAATAGTGCCCACCTGGCTTGACGGGGGTTGAGCTGCTTCGCTGACTGGAGGTAAGCCAGATTCTTATGATCCGTCCAAACGATGAAGGGTTGTTCCGCCCCCTCCAACCAATGTCGCCACTCCTCGAGAGCCAGCTTAACGGCAAGCAGTTCACGATTGCCAACATCATAATTCCTCTCTGCCTGAGAAAGTTTCCTTGAGAGAAAAGCACAGGGATGCAGTTTGTTATCTTCAGGAGAACGCTGTGACAACACCGCACCTACCCCAGTGTCGGATGCATCCACCTCCACGACAAACTGGCGGTCGGGGTCCGGCTGCATCAGAATGGGAGCCGAGGCGAAGCGATGTTTCAGTTCTTCGAACGCTGATTCGGCCCCTTCATTCCAAGCGAACGGTCGTGAGATGGAGGTGAGAGCGGTGAGTGGCGCCGCAATGCGGCTGTAGTCCTTGATGAACCTCCTATAGAAGTTCGCAAACCCCAGAAATCGTTGAAGTTGTTTGCGGGTAGAGGGGGCTGGCCAGTCCGTGACAGCAGAGATCTTAGCTGGGTCCATCCGCAACTCCCCCTGAGCGATGATGTAACCCAAAAAGAGGTCTCAGACACATGAAATTCACATTTCTCCATCTTCACAAACAGTTTGTTCTCCAACAACCTTTGCAACACCTGGCGCACATGCAGTTCATGTTCCTGGGAGGACTCTGAGAAAATCAAGATATCATCCAGATAGACAAAAACAAACCGATTCAACATGTCCCGAAGGACATCATTGACTAGTGCCTGAAAAACAGCAGGGGCATTAGACAACCCAAAAGGCATAACCAGATACTCAAAATGTCCCAAGGGTGTGTTGAAGGCAGTCTTCCATTCATCACCTTTACGAATGCGCACCAGGTGATACGCATTTCGTAGATCCAGTTTCGTAAAGATGGTAGCACCATGAAGGAGGGGAAAAGCAGAATTAATCAAAGGCAGAGAATACTTGTTCTTAATGGTGATGTTGTTAAGTCCACGGTAATCAATACAGGGTCTGAGGGTCTTATCCTTCTTAGCAACAAAAAAGAATCCCGCTCCTACAGGTGACGAGGAAGGACGCATAATACCTGCCGCCAAGGAGTCCCGAATGTAGTTCTCCATAGCCTCCGTCTCCGGCCGGGAGAGATTGTACAGGCGACTGCTGGGGGAGCGGGGCTCCTGGCTGGAGGTCAATGGCACAGTCGTAAGGCCGGTGAGGAGGAAGAGAAGTAGCTCTGTGTTTGCAGAAAACGGATGCCAGGTCATGATACACGTCAGGAACATTAGAAAGATCCATGGACTCCAGTGGAGGTCGAGGCACAGTACTGGCAGGAGTCAGAGCAGAACACAAACAATTCACATGACAAAATGTGCTCCATGAAACAATTCTACCTGTCACCCAATCAATGTGTGGATTGTGTCTTATGAGCCAGGGGATACCAAGGACCAGAGGGGTCTGTGGGCAGTCGATAATATGGAATTGAATGTTCTCCTGATGATTTCCCGACACTCTAAGACAAACAGGAACAGTCTGATGGGTAATATGGGTCAACAATTGTCCATTCAGACCCTTAGCCTGCAGCGGACAGTCCATAGGAACAGTCTCCAAATCCATTTGTTGAGCCCACTCTCTATCCAAAAAGCTTTCGTCTGCACCAGAGTCAATCAGCGCACTAACAGAGAGATTCTGGAACTGCCACTGGAGGGATGCCTGGAGCAGAATGCGGGGAGAAGAGGAAGAATCCGCTGCTCGGCTCACCAAAACTTCTCCCATTAATGATGAGCCGGCCCTTTTCCCGGACGAACTGGGCAGGAAGGAACGAAATGACCAGCTTCTCCACAATACAGGCAGACCCCGAGCCTGAATGCGACGTGCACGCTCCTCTGAGGACAACCGTGCACGACCCACCTCCATGGCTTCGGGTTCAGTGCTCCTCGTATCGACTCGGGAAGACACGGCTTTCTCCGTAGGGGAAGATGCGGGGAGGAGTTTGTTGATGACAGACAGGTTGCTTGGAACTAACACTCCTCTCCCGGCGGCGCTCCCGAATCCGATTATCCAACCTGATGGTGAGTGAAATAAGATTATCCAGCGTAGGCGATTCATCATATGACACCAATTCATCTTTTAAAGTCTCAGACAAAGCATTGATGAACACTCCTTGTAATGCCTCGTCATTCCAACCACTCACTGCTGCTAAAGTCCGAAACTCCACTGCCATCTCCGCCACACTGCGAGCCCCCTGCCGAAGAGAAAACAACCGTTTTGCAGCCTCCTTGCCTCGTACGGGGTGGTCAAAAACCTTCCTCATCTCAGTGGTGAAGGCAACGTAAGCGTTGCAAATGTCCGACTGACTCTCCCAGACCGCGGATCCCCAGGCACGAGCGGAACCGCTAGTAGAGTTGATAAGGTAGGCAATACGGGCTCTTTCTGAGGCGTAGGTGAGGGGCTGTTGTTCAAACACTAACGAGCATTGAGTCAAAAAATCGCCACAGGTTCCCATGTTCCCGTCATAGCGCTCTGGAGCAGGAACAAAAGGCTCTCTGATCTGGGCTGAAGGGGTAGTAAGGGCAGACACTTGATTGGTGAGTAATTGAACCTGATTAAGCAGCACCTGACTGTCCTCAGCAATCGTCTTACAGCCCTCTAACCAATTGTACTATTATGTGTGTTTTTCCGCGTTATTTGTAATTTATTTTGTACATAATGTTTATGCCATCGTCTCTTATAACCAAAAAGAGCTTCTGGATATCAGGACAGCGATTACTCACCTCGCATTGGACGAAGACTTTTTCTTCAACGAGTCGGACGCGAAGGATATTCTACAGACACCCGGCAAGGCCCAGATCCCCGTCATTCGCCTGAGGAAGAGACGGAGATATCGTGGGACGTAGGTCGGGGGTGCCTTGTAAGGATCCGACGGCGAGCGAGTAAACTGCCTCTCCCATCAATACTATTAGCCAACGTTCAATCTTTTGAGAATAAAATTGACGATTTAAGATTACGGTTATCCTACCAACGGGACATTAAAAACTGTAATATCTTATGTTTCACGGAGTCGTGGCTGAACGACAACAATGATACCATTCAGCTAGCAGGCTACACGCTACATCGGCAGGACAGAACGGCTGGCTCCGGTAAGACAAAGGGTGGCGGTCTCTGTATATTTGTAAACAACAGCTGGTGTACAAAATCAAATACTAAGGAAGTCTCGAGGTTTTGCTCGCCTGAGGTAGAGTATCTTATGATAAGCTGTAGACCACACTATTTACCAAGAGAGTTTTCAGCTATATTTTTCATAGCTGTCTATTTACCACCACAAACCAATGCTGGCATTAAGATTGCACTGAATGAGTTGTACAAGGCCATTAATCAACAGGAAAACGCTCATCCAGATGCAGCGCTCCTAGTGGCCGGGGACTTTAATGCAGGGAAACTTAAATCCGTTCTACCTAATTTCTACCAGCATGTCAAATGTGCAACCAGAGGGAAAAAAACTCTAGACCACCTTTACTCCACACACAGAGACGCATACAAAGCTCTCCCTCGCCCTCCATTTGGCAAATCTGACCATAACTCTATCCTCCTGATTCCTGCTTATAAGCAAAAACTGAAGCAGGAAGCACCAGTGATTCGGTTAATAAAAAAGTGGTCAGATGACGCAGATGCCAAGCTACAGGACTGTTTTGCTAGCACAGACTGGAACATGTTCCGGGATTCTTCAGACAGCATTGAGGAGTACACCACATCAGTCACTGGCTTCATCAATAAGTGCATCGATGATGTCGTCCCCACAGTGACCGTACGTACATACCCCAACCAGAAGCCATGGATTACAGGCAACATCCGCACTGAGCTAAAGGGTAGAGCTGCCGCTTTCAAGGAACGGGACTCTAACCCGGAAGCTTATAAGAAATCCCGCTATGACCTCCGACGAACCATCAAACAGGCAAAGAGTCAATACAGGTCTAAGATTGAATCATACTCACACTGGCTCTGACGCTCGTCGGATGTGGCAGGGCTTGAAAACTATTACAGACTACAAAGGGAAGCACAGCCGCGAGCTGCCCAGTGACACAAGCCTACCAGACGAGCTAAACCACTTCTATGCTCGCTCGAGGCAAGCAACACTGAAGCATGCATGAGAGCACCAGCTGTTCCGGACGACTATGTGATCACGCTCTCCGTAGCCGATGTGAGTAAGACTTTTAAGCAAGTCAACATTCACAAGGCCGCTGGGCCAGACGGATTACCAGGGCGTGTACTCCGAGCATGTGCTGACCAACTGGCAAGTGTCTTCACTGACATTTTCAACATGTCCCTGACCGAGTCTGTAATACCAACATGTTTCAAGCAGACCACCATAGTCCCCGTGCCCAAGAACTCTAAGATAACCTGCCTAAATGACTACCGACCCGTGGCACTGACGTCTGTAGCCATGAAGTGCTTTGAAAGACTGGTCATGGCTCACATCAACAGCATAATCCCAGAAACCCTAGACCCACTCCAATTTGCATACCGCCCCAACAGATCCACAGATGATGCAATCTCTATCGCACTCCACACTGCCCTTTCCCACCTGGACAAGAGGAACACCTACGTGAGAATGCTATTCATTGACTACAGCTCAGCATTCAACACCATAGTGCCCTCTAAGCTCATCACTAAGCTAAGGATCCTGGGACTAAACACCTCCCTCTGCAACTGGATCCTGGACTTCCTGACGGGCCGCCCCCAGGTGGTAAGGGTAGGTAACAACACATCTGCCACACTGATCCTCAACACGGGGGCCCCTCAGGGGTGCGTGCTCAGTCCCCCTCCTGTACTCTCTGTTCACCCATGACTGCATGGCCAGGCACGACTCCAACACCATCATTAAGTTTGCCGACGACACAACAGTGGTAGGCCTGATCACCGACAACGATGAGACAGCCTATAGGGAGGAGGTCAGAGATCTGGCCGTGTGGTGCCAGGACAACAACCTCTCCCTCAACGTGACCAAGACAAAGGAGATGATTGTGGACTACAGGAAAAAAAAGAGGACTGAGCACGCCCCCATTCTCATCGACGGGGCTGTAGTGGAACAGGTTGAGAGCTTCAAGTTCCTTGGTGTCCACATCACCAACGAACTATCATGGTCCAAGCACACCAAGACAGTCGTGAAGAGGGCACGACAAAGCCTATTCCCCCTCAGGAGACTAAAAAGATTTGGCATGGGTCCTCAGATCCTCAAAAAATTCTACAGCTGCACCATCGAGAGCATCCTGACTGGTTGCATCACCGCCTGGTATGGCAACTGCTTGGCCTCTGACCGCAAGGCACTACAGAGGGTAGTGCGTACGGCCCAGTACATCACTGGGGCAAAGCTCCCTGCCATCCAAGACCTCTATACCAGGCGGTGTCAGAGGAAGGCCCTCAAAATTGTCAAAGACTCCAGCCACCCTAGTCATAGACTGTTCTCTCTGCTACCGCCACGGCAAGCGGTACCGAGTGCCAAGTCTAGGTCCAAAAGACTTCTCAACAGCTTCTACCCACAAGCCATAAGACTCCTGAACAGCTAATCATGGCTACCCGGACTATTTGCACTGCCCCCCACCCCATCCTTTTACGCTGCTGCTACTCTGTTAAGTATTTATGCATAGTCACTTTAACTCTACCCACATGTACATATTACCTCAACTACCTCAACTAGCCGGTGCCCCCGCACATTGACTCTGCACCGTTACCCCCCTGTATATATAGCCTCCCTACTGTCACTTTATTTTACTTCTGCTCTTTGTTTTTCTCAACACTTTTTTTTTTTTTTTTTTTTTTTTTTGTTGTTGTTTTATTCTTACTTTTTTTGTTTAAAATAAACGCACTGTTGGTTAAGGGCTGTAAGTAAGCATTTCACTGTAATGTCTGCACTTGTTGTATTCGGCGCATGTGACCAATAAAATTTGATTTGATTTGATTTGATTTGATTTGATAAACCGGGTATCATGTTGGCCAAGTAAAATGCCCTGATTGGCTATGGCAGTCCAAATTTGAGTGCACTCTGGGGTGGTATCCAAGCTACTGTCTGCTGGGTTCATGATGGTCAGATCATACTGTTATGATTTACCAGTATTAGAACCCAAATGCAGACAAGTACACCAAGCCAGAGAAGGTTTAACAGGTTTATTTAAAATGTTCCAATAGTCCAGGTTTCCAATAATAGGGGAAGAGCAAGTCCAGGTTACAGGGAGGGTAACAGATCCAGGTCAGGGCAGGTGTGGTACCGTAATGTCCTAGTGTCCGTGGTGAGTCCAAAAGAGAGGTCCGGTAGTGGAGAGCAGGATGGTGGTGGCAGGAGTGAAGCGGAGGCAGGAGTCAGGTTCCAAATATCTGTGGCACAGGAGAAAAAGTAAATAGAACAGGCCAAAACACAAAGAGCAAAAATAAACAGGTTGAGTCGGCAGTGAGACTAACATGGTCGTCTTGACTATGATCTGACGATGAGTGGAAAGTTTGACCGGGTCTTAAAGGCTGAGGTGATTATGGTGAATGAGCTGCAGCTGGAACCCTGACTCCCGCACACCAGACTTCACTCCTGCAATCAAGGACAGACAGAGGGGAGGGAGAGAGCAGAGAGAGAGCTACCTAGCAGCAGTAGGCCTAACAGGTTGGAGTCATTAAAACTCGTTTTTCAACCACTCCACAAATGTCTTGTTAACAAACTATCGTTTTGGCAAGTCGGTTAGGACTACTTTGTGCGTGACACAAGTAATTTTTCCAACAATTGTTTACAAACAGATTATTTCAGTTATAATTCACTGTATCACAATTCCAGTGGGTCAGAAGTTTACATACACTAAGTTGACTGTGCCTTTAAACAGCTTGGGAAATTCCAGAAAATTATGTCATGGCTTTAGAAGCTTCTGGTAGGCTAATTGACATAATTTGAGTCCATTGGAAGTGTACCTGTGGATGTATTTCAAGGCCTACCTTCAAACACAGTGCCCCTTTGCTTGACATCATGGGAAAATCAAAAGAAATCAGCCAAGATCTCAGAAAAAAATTTGCAGACCTCCACAAGTCTGGTTCATCCTTGGGAGCAATTTCCAAACGCCTGGAGGTACCACGTTCATCTGTACAAACAATAGTACGCAGTACCATGGGACCACGCAGCCGTAATACCATTCAGGAAGGAGACGCGTTCTGTCTCCTAGAGATGAACGTACTTTGGTGTGAAAAGTGCAAATCAATCCCAGAACAACAGCAAATGACCTTGTGAAGATGCTGGAGGAAACAGGTTTAAAAGTATCTATATCCACAGTAAAACGAGTCCTATATCGACATAACCTAAAAGGCCGCTCAGCAAGGAAGAAGCCACTGCTCCAAAACTACCCTAAAAAAGCCAGACTACGGTTTGCAACTGCACATGGGGACAAAGATCGTACTTTTGGAGAAATGTTCTCTGGTCTGATGAAACAAAAATAGAACTGTTTGGCCATAATGACCATCGTTATGTTTGGAGGAAAAAGGGTGTGGCTTGCAAGCCGAAGAACACCATCCCAACCATGAAGCACGGGGGTGGCAGCATCATGCTGTGGGGGTGCTTTGCTGCAGGAGGGACTGGTGCACCTGACAAAATAGATGGCATCATGAGGAAGGAAAATTATGTGGATATATTGAAGCAACATCTCAAGACATCAGTCAGGAAGTTAAAGCTTGGTCGCAAATGGGTCTTCCAAATGGACAATGACCCCAAGCATCCTTCCAAAGTTGTGGCAAAATGGCTTAAGGACAACAAAGTCAAGGTGTTGGAGTGGCCATCACAAAGCCCTGACCTCAATCCTATAAAACATTTGTGGGCAGAACTGAAAAAGCGTGTGCGAGCAAGGAGGCCTACAAACCTGACTCAGTTACACCAGCTCTGTCAGGAGGAATGGGCCAAAATTCACCCAACTTATTGTGGGAAGCTTGTGGAAGGCTACCCGAAACGTTTGACCCAAGTTAAACAATTTAAAGGCAATGCTACCAAATACTAATTGAGTGTATGTAAACTTCTGACCCACTGGGAATGTGGTGAAATAAATAAAAGCTTAAATAAATCATTCTCTCTACTATTATTCTGACATTTCACATTCTTAAAATAAAGTGGTGATCCTAACTGACCTAAGACAGGGAATTTTTACTAGGAGTAAATGTCAGGAATTGTGAAAAACTGAGTTTAAATGTATTTGGCTAAGGTGTATGTAAACTTCCGACTTCAACTGTACATCTTCATCTTTGTCCTTCTCAACATCATCATCATTATCATCATCATGCACATTGTCATTCATTTTCATGTTGCATCATACAGGAAAATGGCGCCGACAGACATGGAAGCTCTGCTTCTAGCTCCTCAGCAACTTTGAAGTATTTTGTGTTTTTGTGTGTTATTTCTTACATTTTTTTTTACAGACAGCCGGAAATAACTTTGGGATATCAGAGTGGCGGTAACTCACCAGCATTACGACCGGGAATACGGCTTTCCAGAATTGGATCCTTTGTTCGTACCCCCAGGGCAATTTAACTGATTCCAGAGGCTGATCCAAAACACCGCCGGCCGAGAAGAGGTATTCGGAGTGGACTTCTAGTCCAACTCAGGAGGCGCGCACACCATCCACCGTATCCGAGTATATTACGTGCTAATGTTCAGTCTCTGGATAATAAAGTAGACGAGCTCAGGGCGAGAATCTCCTTCCAGAGAGACATCAGGGATTGTAACATACTCTGTTTCACGGAAACATGGCTCTCTCGGGATATACTGTCTTTGTCCATACAGCCAGCCGGGTTCTCAGTATTTCGCACAGACAGAAAGGAAATACTCTCCGGGAAGAAGAAAGGCGGGAGTGTTTTGTTTTATGATTAACTACTCATGGTGTGATTGTGATAACATACAGGAACTCAAGTCCTTTTGTTCACCCGACATAGAATACCTCACAATCAAATGCCGACCGTATTACCTCCCAAGAGAATGCTCTTCAGTTATAGTCACAGCCCTGTATATTCCCCCTAAAGCCGATACCACGACGGCCCTCAAAGAACACTGGACTTTATGCAAACTGGAAACCACATATCCTGAGGCCGCATTTATTGTAGCTGGGGATTTTAACAAAGCAAATTTGAGGAAAACGCTACCGAAATTCTATCAACACATTGACTGTAGTACTCGCGCTGCTAAAACACTCAACCACTGCTACTCCAACTTCTGGGATGCCTACAAGGCCCTCCCCCGCCCTCCCTTCGGGAAATATGATTATGACTACATTTGGCTCCTCCCTTCCTATAGGCAGAAACTCAAACAGGAAGTACCTGTGCTAAGGACTATTCAACGCTGGTCTGACCAATCGGAATCCATGCTTCAAGATTGTTTTGATCATGTGGATTGGGATATGTTTCGGGTAGCCTCCGAGAATAACATCAATGAATACACGGATACGGTGACTGAGTTTATTAGGAAGTGTATAGGAGATGTTGTACCCACTGTGACTATTAAAACCTACCCTAACCAGAAACCGTGGATAGATGGCAGCATTCATGCAAAACTGAAAGTGCGAACCACCGCATTTAACCATGGCAAGGTGACTGGGAATATGGCCGAATACAAACAGTGAAGTTATTCCCTACGTAAGGCAATCAAACAGGCAAAACGTCAGTATAGAGACAAAGTGGAGTCGCAATTCAACGGCTCAGACACGAGACGTATGTGGCAGGGTCTACAGACAATCACGGAACACAAAGGGAAAACCAGCCAAATCGCGAACACCGTACAAGCTAAACGCCTTCTTCACCTGCTTTAAGGATAACACAGTGCCACCGACTTGGCCCACTACCAAGGACTGTGGGCGCTCCTTCTCCGTGGCTGACGTGAGTAAGACAATTAAGCGTGTTAACCCTCGCAAGGCTGCCGGCCCAGACGGCATCCCTAGCCGCATCCTCAGAGCATGCGCAGACCAGCTGGCTGGAGTGTTTACGGACATATTCAATCTCTCCCTATCCCAGTCTGCTGTCCCCACTTGCTTCAAGATGTCCACCATTGTTCCTGTACTCAAGAAAGCAAAGCTAACTGAACTAAATGACTATCGCCCCGTAGCACTCACTTCTGTCATCAGTTAAGGATCATATCACCTCTACCTTACCTGACACCCTAGACCTACTTCAATTTGCTTACCGCCCCAATAGATCGCCATCGCACTGCACACTGCCCTATCCCATCTGGACAAGAGGAATACCTACGTAAGAATGCTGTTCATTGACTATAGCTCAGCATTCAACACCATAGTACCCTCCAAGCTCATCATTAAGTTCGGGGCCCTGGGTCTGAACCCGGCCCTGTGCAACTGGGTCCTGGACTTCCTGACGGGCCACCCCAGGTGTTGAAGGTAGGAAACAATATCTCCACTTCGGTGATGGTCAACGCAGGAGTCCCACAAGGGTGCGAGCTCAGCCTCCTTCTGTACTCCCTGTTCACCCATGACTGCGTGGCCACGCATGCCTCCAACTCAATCATCAAGTTTGCAGATGACACAACAGTAGTAGGCCTGATTACCAACAATGACGAGACAGCCTACAGAGAGGAGGTGAAGGCCCTGGGAGTGTGGTGCCAGGACAATAACCTCTCCCTCAATGTCGACAAAACAAAGGAGCTGATCGTGGACTTCAGGAAATAACAGAGGGAGCACGCCCCTATCCACAATGACGGGACCGCTGTGGAGCAGGTGGAAAGCTTCAAGTTCCTCAGCGTACACATCACTGATGATCTGAAATGGTCCACCCACACAGACAGTGTTGTGAAGAAGGCGCAACAGCACCTCTTCAACCTCAGGAGGCTGAAGAAATTTGTCTTGGCACCTAAAACCCTCACAAACTTTTACAGATGCACAATTGAGAGCATCGGGCTGTATCACCGCCTGGTATGGCAATTGCACCGCTCGCAACTGCTGGGCTCTCCATAGGGTGGTGCATCACCGGGGGCAAACTACCTGCCCTCTAGGACACTTACAGCACCCGATGTTACAGGAAGGCCAAAAAGATCATCAAGGACAACAACCACCCGAGCCACTGCCTGTTCACCCCGCTTTCATCCAGAAAGCGAGGTCAGTACAGGTGCATCAAAGCTGGGACCGAGAGACTGAAAAACAGCTTCTATCTCAAGGCCATCAGACTGTTAAATAGCCATCACTAGGCGGCTTCCTCCAGGTTACGTAACCCTGCACCTTAGTGGCTGCTGCCCAATATACACTGCCAGTCAAAAGTTTGGACACACCTACTCATTCAAGGGTTTTTCTTTATTTTGACTATGTTTTACATTGTAGAATAATAGTGAATACATCAAAACTATGACACAACACATATGGAATAATGTAGTAAACTAAAAAGTGTTAAACAAATCAAAATATATTTTATATTTGAGATTCTTCAAATAGCCACCGTTTGCCCTGATGACAGTTTTGCACACTCTTGGCATTCTCTCAAACAGCTTCACCTGGAATGCTTTTCCAACAGTCTTGAAGGAGTTCCCACATATGCTGAGCAAAAGACAGAATGGACTGAGACACTGTGGACACTGTGGATACTGTGGTCACTCTGAGGGTCTTTGTCTTGACTGTGTGACTAAGTGGAAAAATACCAGCTCCTTCTTACAAGACCTTCAAACAGACAGTGGACATTTACAGGTTTAAGGCTCATACAGCGCATGTGCATAACAAAGTTTAGCATTAAGAACTATTAAAGTAATTCTTCATTACATTGTCTCTGCTATACAAGCTTAAAGAGGTTATACAAGATTTGTCCCTCACACGAGCAGGTGTCCACATACCTTTGGTCATGAAGTGTATTTCTTAGGTAAGCCCTTTTTTAGGTTCAAGAGACACACTAACTAACATTATGTTTTCTCTTTGAATACAGTTTCTCTCTCATCACTGTTGCAGCCTGCAGGATGTTTGTAGTTCTAGTCTTTGATGCCGACCTCTCTAACTCCTCTACCAATAAAATGCTAATTCTGTGATTTAGCCAAAAAACGTCTAGCTATGCCTTGTTAGCTTCAGGGCATTCAAGAACATGAACACACAATTTTAGATGGAGCTATTTAACGTTTCACACTAGTAGGCTTTTTATTTCATGATTAGGCTAAATCAAAGCTTCCTGTCCTCTTTTCTCCATGCAGACAGTATTACTGTTATGTAACGGGATGGGAGTGCCGTGGCTGTGTCTTTGTTGTGTGTTGTCTCTGGACTTCACTCCAGAAGCTAGCCTAGCGTCACTGGGTCATTTGGGTTTCGTTTGAAATGGAGAAGAGCAGAGGCATAGACTGAATGCTGAGCAAATATTCACAGATGGATGGACAGATAGACAGACAGACAGACAGACAGACAGATGGAGGAGGAAGAAGGGAGAATGGGAGAGTTTTAGGGATTAATACATTTGGAATTGTAGGAGTCCATACACTTTACAACTTGACTGTGTATAAACAAAGTTATTTCAGATTCCAGTTTGTGTTTTTGAGTCTTCAGCCTAAGTCTGTTTTGAACTGAACTGATTAGTCTACTCGTCACCTTTTTGATTCTGTCGACCTGCATACTCACCCTGAACACAAAGCGATTATTTTATATGTCAACCCGCATCACCTGTCAGCTGGGTTCTGCATGCTCTTTGTCAGGAAGTGCACTTAGGGGAGAGAGGAAGTCAGTCATGAGCATCCCAAGTCTAAACAAATTCGCTGTTAGTCTGTGAGAGTCTGGGTAAAACTCACAGCAGCTCAGTTGTAGCCTGGAATCTGGAATCCAAACTGAATATTTATCTGTGAAACAGTGGAATATTTCATGTGGATTCCAGGCTAGCTCTGTTGTGCTTCAGACCAAATATCCTGTGTTTAGTTGATTGGGTAGGGCAGTGATAGATTAATTATTAATGACTAATTATTACACCCTGAAACTGTGTATAATGTGTTAGAAATGTGTGAGTGTAGGACCAGTAAAGGCTATGGCATTGAGCCACTATTTAGCAATGTGAGTAAGAGTTAGGCCAGACAACAAAGACAACTGAGAAACTAAGATAAAGAGGCCTCCCAATTTAGGGAGGGGAGAAACTGTTATGAAAACATGGTGCAGAATATTGTGAGAACGGCAATAACTGAGTAATGCAGGGAGTAGGATATGTGTGTGTGTGTATGTATGTGTGTATGCATGTGTGTATATGTGTGTGTGTGTGTGAACTGAAGGTCAGTAGAGCAGTTTTAGAGTGGAAAACTACAGCCCGCCTACAGAGGGGAGGGATTTCTTTTTGTATAACGTATGAGTATAAAAGATGGACTCTGAAATTGTGATGGCAGAATTCTCAATGAATAAATATCTCTGACTATGCAGACCGGGACTCTGGCCGTTACTTAAATCCCAAAAGACTTACAACCTTTTGGGAGACGCACAGAGACACTAAAATAGTTTGTTAAATAATTCACATAACAGCTAGCCATATTGGATTGTTGTATTAGCAGTTGAAATCCTTAGCCTGTTATTTGTGGTCTATTTGAAGAGTAAGCTGCTGTGCTTTAGTTAGCCTGGTTTGCTGCTCTGCGGCTATGGGTGTTGCATACCGTACGTGAGTGAATGAATGTGGGTTAGTCAAGCAGTCAACAAACCTGGGGAGGGTTGTGTGTATGTATATGTGTTTCGAGTGTGTTTTTGTGTTTTTTTTATGTTTTTGTGTGTGTTTATGAGTGTGTCGTGAGAGCTGATCCATTGAGTAGGGTGTCCACCCACTCTACCCAGAGTGGGTGAAAACACGCTTTGGTGATGTCATTTTACTTCCTTATGTTATAAAATACATTTTACCAAGACAAATATGATTCTTCATGTTCTGAATTGTTCAGTGGGGTCTTTCTCTAACATATTATTAATATTATATCCAAAAAGTCAGATTTCGTAACCTAATACATCCGATAATAAG
Source organism: Coregonus clupeaformis (assembly GCF_020615455.1). Classification (NCBI taxonomy): domain Eukaryota; kingdom Metazoa; phylum Chordata; class Actinopteri; order Salmoniformes; family Salmonidae; genus Coregonus; species Coregonus clupeaformis. The sequence continues at coordinate 15,312,168 of NC_059228.1, forward strand.
CACCGAGCTCTGTTGACAGAGCGGTGCAGCTTTCTCGCCAAAACTTTTGAGGATTTTACATTTTGTGGTCGTTGTCTTCCAAGTTGTTTCTGTGGGTTGTAAAAAGCTAAATTAGCATGACACGAGCTGAATTACATGTAAAAAGGCTTTGAAAATAAAAAGCTTCCGGTATGCTCAGTGCTCCGTTGACATTTCACAGAGATATGCTTGTTTTTGTGAGAAAAACTTCACATTAATAAGAACAGAATATAATTAAATATGAAAATACTACATGCCATTTCTCAAAATATATATCTATCTTACCTCTATATTGTTTTATGTCCCCCGGATTTGAGAAGAAAGAAGAGTTCAATAGTACCTGTCAGGTACTCTTCATTCTCTCAGAACATCCAGCCTAGCTGACGCCATGCTATTTTCCTGATTTATGAACAATTTCTTTTTCTCTGGCCTCCATTGATTTAGTCACCCTAATTCTGACCATCCTACAAGGGTAAAAACTCCAATACATTTGGAACGGATTATGATAGAGACGTGAGGTGTAGACCATGGTGTTTCTTAGAGGATTATCTACACAATTAACATATTATTTTACCCATTGGTCAAAAGATGCGTTTTTGATTGGACACCCTACATTGAGTCTGCTTGCAGTGCTGGAACCTGAAACCGTACACCACCAGTAGCACAGATAACCATACTCTGATTCAAGTATACACTACATGACCAAAAGTATGTGGACACCTGCTCGTCGAACATCTCATTCCAAAATCATGGGCATTAATATGGAGTTGGTCCCCCCTTTGCTGCTATAACAGCCTCCACTATTCTGGGAAGGCTTTCCACTAGATGTTGGAATATTGCTACGGGGACTTGCTTCCATTCAGCCAGAAGAGCATTAGTGAGGTCGGGCACTGATGTTGGGCAATTAGGCCTGGCTTGCAGTCGGCGGTCCAATTCATCCAAAAGGTGTTCGATGGGGTTGAGGTCAGGGCTCTGTGGAGGTCAGTCAAGTTCTTCCACACCAAGCTCGACAAACCATTTCTGTATGGACCTTGCTTTGTGCACGGAGGCATTGTCATGCTGAAACAGGAAAGGGCCTTCCCCAAACTGTTGCCACAAAGTTGGAAGCACATGTCACGCCCTGGCTCTGGGGACACTGTTATGTTGAGCCAGGGTGTGTAGATCTATGTATTTCATTTCTATGTTGGCCAGTGTGGTTCTCAATCAGAGGCAACGAGTGTCAGCTGTGGCTGGTTGTCTCTGATTGGGAACCACATTTAAACAGGCTGTTTGCCCACAGTGGTTGTGGGATCTTGTTCGTGTTGGTTTGTGTTTGACCATTGACTGTCACGTTATCGTTTTGTTGTTTTTGATCGTGTATCATAAATAAAGAGTATGTTCGTCTGCAACGCTGCGCCTTGGTCCTCTCTTACCGACGATCGTGACAGAAGATCCCACCAAGACTGGACCAAGCAGCGTGTCCAGGAGCCATCGCCAGGGAGATCTCTAGCAGATCTCCTTCGCCTCCTCGACTGGGTCAAGCCGGGTGAGGAAGAGAAGGGCCGGACTTGGAAGCAGAAGGGCGAAAGTCTGGCGAGGGACATGGAGACCTGGTCCACGGGTAGGAGAGACGCCCAGACATTTTTTAAGGGGGGGGCTAACGCCGTGGACGACGGGCCAGCAGGAGACCGCGACAGAGCGGCCCAGCGGGTTGGCAGAGGAGGCCGCCAGGTTACGGGGGCCACTGGTCGAAGAGGGGATGGAAGGTGTAGAGGCACGGCGAGAGGTACTGGGGTGTGTTACCAGTCCGGTCCGGCCCATTCCAGATCCCTGCGTAGGGCCAGTGGTGTGTGTCCCCAGTACGGTCCGGCCTGTTCCTCCTCCCCGCACCAGGCCAATGGTGCGAGTCTCCAGCCCAGTCCAGCCTGTTCCTGCTCCACGCACCAAGCCAGGGGTGCGTATCGTCAGCCCGGTCCGGCCTGTTCCTGCTCCCCGCACCAAGCCTATGGTGCGCGTCGCCAGCCCGGTTCGGCCTGTTCCTGCCACTCGCACCAAGCCAGGGGTGCGAGTCGTCAGCCCGGTCCAGCCCGTTCCTGCTCCACGCACCAAGCCAGGGGTGCGTATCGTCACCCGGTCCGGCCCGTTGCTGCTCCACGCACTAAGCCGAGGGTGCGCATCGTCAGCCCGGTCCGGTCCGTTCCTGCTCCACGCACCAAGCCAGGGGGTGCGCATCGTCAGCCCGGTCCGGCCCGCTCCTGCTTCCCGCACCAAGCCAATGGTGCGCGTCGCCAGCCCGGTTCGGCCCGCTCCTGCTCCTCACACCAAGCCAGTGGTGTGCGTCGTCAGTCCAGCACGGCCCGTGCCTGTTCTCCACACCAAGCCAGTGGTGGGCGTCGTCAGTCCGGCACGGCCCGTGCCTGTTCCACTGGTGCCTGGTCCGGCACCGGTCAGATGCGTTACGCCGGAGCTAGAGCAATCCGCTCCATCAGTGTGCTGTCCAGCTCCGGCCAGCGGGGCCAGACCGGACCAGGGGTACTTTGGGGGGTTGGAGAGGGAGTGGGGATCAGGCCCGGAGCCGGATCCGCCGCCAAGGCGGAGTGCCCACCCGGTCCCTCCCCTGTGGTATTTAGTTGGCGCGGTCGGAGTCCACGCCTTTAGGGGGGGGGTACTGTCACGCCCTGGCTCTGGGGACACTGTTATGTTGAGCCAGGGTGTGTAGATCTATGTATTTCATTTCTATGTTGGCCAGTGTGGTTCTCAATCAGAGGCAACGAGTGTCAGCTGTGGCTGGTTGTCTCTGATTGGGAACCACATTTAAACAGGCTGTTTGCCCACAGTGGTTGTGGGATCTTGTTCGTGTTGGTTTGTGTTTGACCATTGACTGTCACGTTATCGTTTTGTTGTTTTTGATCGTGTATCATAAATAAAGAGTATGTTCGTCTGCAACGCTGCGCCTTGGTCCTCTCTTACCGACGATCGTGACAGCACAGAATCGTCTAGAATGTCATTGTAGGCTGTAGTGTTAAGATTTCCCTTCACTGGAACTAAGGGGCCTAGCCCAAACCATGAAAAACAGCCCCATACCATTATTCCTCCACCAAACTTTACAGTTGGCAATGCATTCGGGCAGGTAGCGTTCTCCTGGCATCCGCCAAACCCAGAATTGTCCGTCGGACTGCCAGATGGTGCAGTGTGATTCATCACTCCAGAGAATGCATTTCCACTGCTCCAGTCCAATGGCAGCGAGCTTTACACGACTCCAACCGAAGCTTTGCATTGCACATGGTGATCTTAGGCTTGTGTGCGGCTGCTCGGCCATGGAAACCCATTTCATGAAGCTCCTGACGAACAGTTATTGTGCTGATGTTGCTTCCAGAGGCAGTTTGGAACTCGGTTATGAGTGTTGCAACCGAGGACAGACGATTTTTACGCGCTACATGCTTCAGCACTCGGTGGTCCTGTTCTGTGAACTTGTGTGGCCTACCACTTCGTGGCTGAGCCGTTGTTGCTCCTAGACGTTTCCACATCACAATAAAAGCACTTACAGTTGACCGGGGCAGCTCAAGCAGGGCAGAAATTTGACGAGCTGACTTGTTAGAAAGGTGGCATCCTATGACGGTGCCACATTGAAAGTCACTGAGCTCTTCCGTAAGGGCATTTACTGCCAATGTTTGTCTATCAAGATTGCATTGCTATGTGCTCAATTTTATACACCTGTCAGCAATGGGCGGGCTGAAATAGCCGAATCCATTCATTTGAAGGGGTGCCCACATACTTTTGTATATATAGTGTATTAACTCTCAAAACAAGCATTCACTTACCGTATAGACTACTATTACAATGTAATATTGTATGACTACTGTCAAAACGGCATTTCCCAGAGTCACTTGCTGTGCTGGCCCCAGCTTGTCAGGCCTACAGTTTGGTTTCTGTCTGTAAGCGCTGGGGATGCCCCCACGTTGTTGCCATTTGCTGTAGGTTTCCCCCGTCTGTTGGAATCACAGTCATGATTTACAGTGGCGCTCCTGTCTTTGAAGTTTGTGGGTTTGAGGTCAATGGCTAGCCCTCGTTATCTGAAACGGTGCCCACACAGACATGCACATGCGTGCGCACACACACAAACACGACGGCTAGCACTAGTTAGTGTTAGCGACAGCCACGTAGGGTTCACAGCTGAGTAACTGGGTCAGTTGAAGATGAGGACTCTTCTTATCTCAGACCTCATCTGTGGACGCTCACCGCTCACTGGAAAGCTGTTGAGCAACCAACCAACCGCTCAGGCTACCCGTCTCTCTCTCTCTCTCTCTCTCTCTCTCTCTCTCTCTCTCTGTCTGTCTCTATCTCTGTCTCTCTCTCTCTGTCTGTCTGTGTTTTCTCTCTGTGTTTTCTCTCTCTCTCTCTGTGTTTTCTCTCTGTCTGTGTTTTCTCTCTCTCTCTCTCTCTCTCTTATCTCACAGACAAGAAGGACACAGATTAGCATCAAGGAAATATCAGTGTGGATTTGTTCATGTCTGCCTGTGTGCTTCATGCCTGCGCGTGTATCTTCCACTTATGGACCATTGTGTTCATACAGTAGGACTGCGTCTGTCATAAGAGACTTAGTTAAGGACAGAATCCCCACATTTATGCTACGCTGCCATCCCTCTCAAGTCCTGTTGGTTTGTGTATAGCTCCAACCTGCATGGCCTGGATATCCACTGTAACCATAGAACACCCACTCATTAAAATCTAACTATGCCCTGTTGTGGGGGGAAGTCCTATACAGTATCCTGACATCAAATCAGATTTTTTTCTGTTTTTAATGATTTTTCTTTATTTTAGATGTTGACAGTGGATGCGTGATGTTGAGAGTATGATGGAAAATGCAGTCAATCATAGCCAGGACATAAACAGAAACAGCTGTTGGACTCTTTAGTTGTGGGAATCAGATCAGCTGATGCATTCGACTCCACCAATGATCTTGCCAACGGCATAGATATCAGCCTTCTAGATGACAAATTCACCATCTTATCACAGTAAAGAGATCTTGATGTTATCAGTGTGGCTGGCATTGAACCCAGCTTCCCTTCTCCTTTGTGTGTCACTCAGGTCATACTGCAAGGCTACACTAGCTAGCGCTATGCTACAGTAACTTGCATCACTCAGGTCATACTGCAAGGCTACACTAGCTAGCGCTATGCTACAGTAACCTGCATCACTCAGGTCAGGCACTGCAGGGCTACACTAGCTAGCGCTATGCTACAGTAACTTGCATCACTCAGGTCATACTGCAAGGCTACACTAGCTAGCGCTATGCTACAGTAACCTGCATCACTCAGGTCATACTGCAAGGCTACACTAGCTAGCGCTATGCTACAGTAACCTGCATCACTCAGGTCAGGCACTGCAGGGCTACACTAGCTAGTGCAACCGCTACACGCCGCTACAATAACCTGCATCACTCAGGTCAGGCACTGCAGGGCTACAAATCAAATCAAATAATATTGGTCGCTTACATATATTTAGCAGATGTTATTGCGGGTGTAGCGAAATGCTGGCGTTCCTAGCTCCAACAGTGCAGTACACTGGCCATCGCTAGCCTCAACCAGACCCACACTCTGGAACCCACCATCTCCCACACAAAGAGACGGCATTAAAAATACATGGGGTGTTTTTTTACTAGCATGAAAAGGATCAGGCGCCCGTCAATTATAATGAATGGTATAATCATGGCGGACAGAGGATGTCTATTCTGTGGTGGCTGGATAAGGAGAAAGGCTAGTAGGGTAAACGATAGTATATCTTTCTCAGTCGTGTTTAATATCACGTGTTCAGTCATGTGTTTTAATATCATGTGTTCAGTCGTGTTTTAATATCATGTGTCCAGTCATGTGTAATAAAGCTGGCCTCTTCATGATGGTAATGTCAATGCTAGTTGTTCAAGAGAACAGTATTTGAGTGGTTGCCCAGCCTATCGCTCTCCCTCTCTCCCTGTATCCCTCTATCCCTCTCTCTTCCTCTTCCTTTCTCTAGCCTTTTTCACTCTCCCTCTCCAATATCCCTCTTTTTCACAACTCAGCTGTTTTCAGGAGGTTTATCCATCTGAGTGAGCTGGTCTCTGTGAACAGGATGTTTATCCATCTGAGGGAGCTGGTCTCTGTGAACAGGAGGTTTATCCATCTGAGGGAGCTGGTCTCTGTGAACAGGAGGTTTATCCATCTGAGGGAGCTGGTCTCTGTGAACAGGAGGTTTATCCATCTGAGGGAGCTGGTCTCTGTGAACAGGAGGTTTATCCATCTGAGGGAGCTGGTCTCTGTGAACAGGAGGTTTATCCATCTGAGGGAGCTGGTCTCTGTGTGAACAGGAGGTTTATCCATCTGAGGGAGCTGGTCTCTGTGTGAACAGGAAGTTTATCCATCTGAGGGAGCTGGTCTCTGTGTGAACAGGAGGTTTATCCATCTGAGGGAGCTGGTCTCTGTGTGAACAGGAAGTTTATCCATCTGAGGGAGCTGGTCTCTGTGTGAACAGGAAGTTTATCCATCTGAGGGAGCTGGTCTCTGTGAACAGGAGGTTTATCCATCTGAGGGAGCTGGTCTCTGTGAACAGGAGGTTTATCCATCTGAGGGAGCTGGTCTCTGTGAACAGGAGGTTTATCCATCTGAGGGAGCTGGTCTCTGTGTGAACAGCTTGGGCAATTCCACGGTACGGATTTACATTGAGAATCCTTTTTTTTTTTTTTTTTTACTTCAAAATGTATGCCAAACAAAAAACATTGATTTCAAAGTTCAACCAACCAACTATATGCACAATGACTACTTGTATCTGCACAGTTCTTCCTGTAAATGTGTTTTTGTAAAATTTTCTTGTAAATTGTTCAAATGAGTCCTTGTGCATAGAGTTGTATGGTTTGTTTTACTTAGATTATTTTTTTTTGGTATACATTTTAAAGTGAAAAATCAGAGTGTAAATTCATTACCGTAGAATTGACCGCATGTTAGATATGAATGAGGACTTCTAGAGTTACGATCTCCTTATATTACCCCTTCTGTCTTCACATTACAACTCAGCACATTGTGGAGGGATGTTGCTGGGGATACGGTGTGCGTGTGTGCGTGTGTGCCTGTGTGCGTGCATGTGTGTGCGTACGTGTGTGTGTGTGCGTGTGCCTGTGTGTGTGTGCCTGTGTGTGTGTGCCTGTGTGCGTGCGTGTGTTTGATGGCCTACACCTGAGGCGTAATGGCATCCAGTACAATACAACCAATGACTTTGCATTATCTTAGGCAGTCACAATAGCCTTCCCCTCAACACTACCTCACATGTAATCACCCTTCAAGGCTTGGTTTACAGATGTGTAGTGTGTTTCCATTCCCTTTTCAATCTTGTATGTATACAACTCAACTGTACTTACTGTTGCTATTCACTATTCACTATTCACTGTTCATTATTCAGGATGTAGCCCTCGTACTGACATGATGGACTACGTTCATTATTCAGGATGTAGCCCTCCTGTAGGGGTGGGAGGGCCAAGAGACCAGAGGTGGCAGAACTGAGTGCTCAGGTTGGGATGTAGGGTTTGAGCATAGCACTGACATAAGGAACTGCATTAATTATTGAGGGTTGTCTACTCTTGGAGGCTATGCGACCAGCCACTGTTTGATTACAGATATCAACAACCTTGTCTACTATGTAACTCAGTATCACACACACACACACACACACACACACACACACACACACACACACCTGAAGACAAGATGTACATTACAGTCTCAGAGAGGTATTATTACATGGTGTTGGATGTTGAACCACAGGGAAACAGGAAACAGGACTGCAGTTTTTTTTGGTGTGTGTTCATGTGTGAGTGACTGACACTTTAATGTGCAGAATGATGATTATGGCTATATTGTATGATATTTTATATACAGTACATGCGGAAAGTATTCAGACCCCTTGACTTTTTCCACATTTTGTTACGTTACAGCCTTATTCTAAAATGGATTAAATTGTTTGTTTTTTACTCATCAAACTACACACAATACCCCATAAGCAAAAACGTTTGTATTTTATTTTTTTTGCACACAAAAAAGAAAACGGAAATATACAATTTACATACAGTGGGGAAAAAAAGTATTTAGTCAGCCACCAATTGTGCAAGTTCTCCCACTTAAAAAGATGAGAGAGGCCTGTAATTTTCATCATAGGTACACGCCAACTATGACAGACAAATTGAGGAAAGAAAATCCAGAAAATCACATTGTAGGATTTTTAATGAATTTATTTTCAAATTATGGTGGAAAATAAGTATTTGGTCACCTACAAACAAGCAAGATTTTTGGCTCTCACAGACCTGTAACTTCTTCTTTAAGAGGCTCCTCTGTCCTCCACTCGTTACCTGTATTAATGGCACCTGTTTGAACTTGTTATCAGTATAAAAGACACCTGTCCACAACCTCAAACAGTCACACTCCAAACTCCACTATGGCCAAGACCAAAGAGCTGTCAAAGGACACCAGAAACAAAATTGTAGACCTGCACCAGGCTGGGAAGACTGAATCTGCAATAGGTAAGCAGCTTGGTTTGAAGAAATCAACTGTGGGAGCAATTATTAGGAAATGGAAGACATACAAGACCACTGATAATCTCCCTCGATCTGGGGCTCCACGCAAGATCTCACCCCGTGGGGTCAAAATGATCACAAGAACGGTGAGCAAAAATCCCAGAACCACACGGGGGACCTAGTGAATGACCTGCAGAGAGCTGGGACCAAAGTAACAAAGCCTACCATCAGTAACACACTACGCCGCCAGGGACTCAATTCCTGCAGTGCCAGACGTGTCCCCCTGCTTAAGCCAGTACATGTCCAGGCCCGTCTGAAGTTTGCTAGAGTGCATTTGGATGATCCAGAACAGGATTGGGAGAATGTCATATGGTCAGATGAAACCAAAATAGAACTTTTTGGTAAAAACTCAACTCGTCGTGTTTGGAGGACAAAGAATGCTGAGTTGCATCCAAAGAACACCATACCTACTGTGAAGCATGGGGGTGGAAACATCATCCTTTGGGGCTGTTTTTCTGCAAAGGGACCAGGACGACTGATCCGTGTAAAGGAAAGAATGAATGGGGCCATGTATCGTGAGATTTTGAGTGAAAACCTCCTTCCATCAGCAAGGGCATTGAAGATGAAACGTGGCTGGGTCTTTCAGCATGACAATGATCCCAAACACACCGCCCGGGCAACGAAGGAGTGGCTTCGTAAGAAGCATTTCAAGGTCCTGGAGTGGCCTAGCCAGTCTCCAGATCTCAACCCCATAGAAAATCTTTGGAGGGAGTTGAAAGTCTGTGTTGCCCAGCGACAGCCCCAAAACATTACTGCTCTAGAGGAGATCTGCATGGAGGAATGGGCCAAAATACCAGCAACAGTGTGTGAAAACCTTGTGAAGACTTACAGAAAACGTTTGACCTGTGTCATTGCCAACAAAGGGTATATAACAAAGTATTGAGAAACTTTTGTTATTGACCAAATACTTATTTTCCACCATAATTTGCAAATTAATTAATAAAAAATCCTACAATGTGATTTTCTGGATTTTTTCCCCTCATTTTGTCTGTCATAGTTGGCGTGTACCTATGATGAAAATTACAGGCCTCTCTCATCTTTTTAAGTGGGAGAACTTGCACAATTGGTGGCTGACTAAATACTTTTTTTCCCCACTGTAAGTATTCAGACAGTTTACTCAGTACTTTGTTGAAGCACCTTAGGCAGCGATTATAGCCTTGAGTCTTCTTGGGTATGACGCCACAAGCTTGGCACACCTTTATTCAGGCCAATGAGTTCAATCTTGGTTTCATCAGACCAGAGAATCTTGTTTCTCATGGTCTGAGAGTCTTTAGGTGCCTTTTGGCAAACTCCAAGTGAGCTGTCATGTGCCTTTTACTGAGGAGTGGCTTCCGTCTGGCCATTCTACCATAAAGGCCTGATTGGTGGAGTACTGCAGAGATAGTTGTCCTTCTGAAAGGTTCTCCCATCTCTACAGAGGAACTCTAGAGCTCTGTCAGAGTGACCATCGGGTTCTTGGTCACCTCCCTGACCAAGGCCCTTCTCCCCCGATTGCTCAGTTTGGCTGGGCAGCCAGCTCTAGGAAGAGTCTTAGTGGTTCCAAACTTCTTCCATTTAAGATGATGGAGGCCACTGTGTTCTTGGGGACCTTCAATGCTGCAGAAATGTTTTGGTACCCTTCCCCAGACCTGTGCCTTGACACAATCCTGTCTCGGTGCTCACCGGACAATTCCTTCGACCTCATGGCTTGGTTTTTGCTCTGACGTGCACTGTCAACTGTGGGACCTTATATAGACAGGTGTGTGCCTTTCCAAATCATGTCCAATCAATTTAATTTACCACAGTTGGACTCCAATCAAGTTGTAGAAACATCTCAAGGATGATCAATCGAAACAGGATGCACCTGAGCTCAATTTCGAGTCTCATTGCAAAGGGTCTGAATACTTATGCAAATAAAGTATTTCTGTTTTTTATTTTAAATAAATTTGCAAACATTTCTAAAAACCTGTTTTTGCTATGTCATTATGGGTTATTGTGTGTAGATTGATGAGGATTTATTTTTAGTTAATCCATTTTAGAATAAGGCTGTAATGTAACAAAATGTGGAAAAAGGGAAGGAGTGTGAATACTTTGCGAAGGGACTGTTTGCATTCTAAAACTAATCTCTCTCTCTTTCTCTCCTCTCTCTCTCTCTCTCTCCCCTCTCTCTCTCTCTCTCTCTCTCTCTCTCTCTCTCTCTCTCTCTCTCTCTCTCTCTCTCTCTCTCTCTCTCCTCTATCTCTCTCTCTCTCCCTCTCTCTCTCTCTCTCTCTGTAGGTCGTGCTAGTTTTCGCTCTCAGCATTGGAGCACTTGGAATATACTTTATAGATTCTTCTGAGTAAGTATCTCTTTTTTATTTGCTTATATGTGATTTTTTTATTGAGCTGCTATTGAACACTACTTTGTGATTTCAGATCTGATATTTCTTCACTTGATCAATAGGCACCTCAAGTGAACTCATACATGGAAGGCTACAGTCACTCACATTGGTGAAATATAATTCTTACTGAGTTACGTAGCTGTATTGAAGGAGTTCTTATTCAATCTATTGAACATTAATCAGATGTGATGTTAATAGATACTTCAGACACATGGTGTAGTCCTAGTCGCCCAGTATAATATATCATAGTGTAACCTTGTGCTGGATTTGATGCATTTCCATGCGTTATCTGAAAGACTATAAAGCTCCTCTCCTCTCCTCTCCTCTTTTATGGTTTTGTCAATAGAAGCCGGTCAGCCTGGCGCCCCACTTAGTTTCCATGGTAACCTAGATAGAACAGGATATCAGTAAATCTGCCTGGTCCTCAGAGACACCCCCACCTGTAGACACACACACACCATCTGTAGACACACACATACACACACACACACACCATCTGTAAACCCACACACACACATACACACACACACACACACATACCTACACCCCCCCCACCTGTAGACACACACATACACACACACACACACCATCTGTAAACCCACATACACACACACACACACACACACACACACATACCTACACCCCCCACCTGTAGACACACGCGCACACACACGCACACACAGTAAACTAAGCATCCCACACTTCCAATCACCCACCCACGCCATTCTCAGGCTCTCACCCATCCTAGCCCTGACCAGCAGAGTTATTAACAATACTATGATAATGCAGATAAGGTTTTAGGTAATGCGTGTGAAAATATATTTTTCTGACAGATCCTATTAAAATCACTTCATGATTTATGTGTGCGGCAGTTAGCCTAGCGGTTAAGAGTATTGGGCCAGTAACCGAAAGGTCGCTGGTTCGAAACCCCGAGCCGACTAGGTGAAGAATCTGCCGATGTGCCCTTGAGCAAGGCATTTAACCATATGTGATCCTGTAAGTCGCTCTGGATAAGAGCATCTGCTAAATGACTAAAACAACAAGATCAAGGGAAATGTTGACAGTGATACATGCCTTTCCTTTATTGTAGACTACGTGCCTCTGTTTATGGACATGTGTGGTTTTTTATTATTCTATTTCCTAGACCCTCTGCTTTCCTCCCTCGGCTTGTTTCGTCTGCTATCCTCTCTCGGCTTGTTTCCTCTGCTATCCTCCCTCGGCTTGTTTCCTCTGCTATCCTCTCTCGGCTTGTTTCCTCTGCTATCCTCCCTCGGCTTGTTTCCTCTGCTTTCCTCCCTCGGCTTGTTTCCTCTGCTATCCTCTCTCGGCTTGTTTCCTCTCCTATCCTCCCTCGGCTTGTTTCCTCTGCTATCCTCCCTCGGCTTGTTTCCTCTGCTATCCTCCCTCGGCTTGTTTCCTCTGCTATCCTCCCTCGGCTTGTTTCCTCTGCTATCCTCCCTCGGCTTGTTTCCTCTGCTATCCTCCCTCGGCTTGTTTCCTCTGCTATCCTCCCTCGGCTTGTTTCCTCTGCTATCCTCTCTCGGCTTGTTTCCTCTGCTATCCTCCCTCGGCTTGTTTCCTCTGCTTTCCTCCCTCGGCTTGTTTCCTCTGCTATCCTCCCTCGGCTTGTTTCCTCTGCTATCCTCCCTCGGCTTGTTTCCTCTGCTATCCTCCCTCGGCTTGTTTCCTCTGCTATCCTCCCTCGGCTTGTTTCCTCTGCTATCCTCCCTCGGCTTGTTTCCTCTGCTATCCTCCCTCTGCTTGTTTCCTCTGCTATCCTCCCTCGGCTTGTTTCCTCTGCTATCCTCCCTCGGCTTGTTTCCTCTGCTATCCTCCCTCGGCTTGTTTCCTCTGCTATCCTCTCTCGGCTTGTTTCCTCTGCTATCCTCCCTCGGCTTGTTTCCTCTGCTTTCCTCCCTCGGCTTGTTTCCTCTGCTATCCTCTCTCGGCTTGTTTCCTCTGCTATCCTCCCTCGGCTTGTTTCCTCTGCTATCCTCCCTCGGCTTGTTTCCTCTGCTATCCTCCCTCGGCTTGTTTCCTCTGCTATCCTCCCCTCGGCTTGTTTCCTCTGCTATCCTCCCTCGGCTTGTTTCCTCTGCTATCCTCCCTCGGCTTGTTTCCTCTGCTATCCTCCCTCGGCTTGTTTCCTCTGCTATCCTCCCTCGGCTTGTTTCCTCTGCTATCCTCCGTCGGCTTGTTTCCTCTGCTATCCTCCCTCGGCTTGTTTCCTCTGCTGTCCTCCCTCGGCTTGTTTCCTCTGCTATCCTCCCTCGGCTTGTTTCCTCTGCTATCCTCTCTCGGCTTGTTTCCTCTGCTATCCTCCCTCGGCTTGTTTCCTCTGCTATCCTCCCTCGGCTTGTTTCCTCTGCTATCCTCCCTCGGCTTGTTTCCTCTGCTATCCTCCCTCGGCTTGTTTCCTCTGCTATCCTCCCTCGGCTTGTTTCCTCTGCTATCCTCCCTCGGCTTGTTTCCTCTGCTATCCTCCCTCGGCTTGTTTCCTCTGCCATACAGATAGTAGGTCTGGGTGTTGCAGTGAGAGGCAAAACATGAAAGCAATGAAATGAATAAAATCATGCCAAGTCTAACATCTGCGGTGTTAATCTGAGCAGTAGTGCAGGGCACGGTGGTGTGGAAATGATTCCTGGCATGTGTCCAGTCACTTGTTTACAGAAAGGGATAAAGTCCTTCCCATCTTTACCTCTCCCTCTTTCGTTCCCTGTCCCTCCCTCCCTCCCTCCCTCCCTCCCTCCCTCCCTATCTCTCTCTTTTCCCTCCACCTCTATATCCCCCTCCCTTTCTGTCTCTCCCTCCTTTCCTCTCTCTCCGTCTCCCCCACTCAACCCTTCTCATCCTGATCTGACTCGACTCTGTATCTTTAAGACAAAAAGAGAGTGGTAGAAAAAGAGGGGAGACAAATCTCCAAGGAAGTGTATAATCCTTTATAATGCCGAAACCATCTCTGTGTTTCTCTCTATCCCTTTATCTACCTCTCTCTCTCCCTACCTCTGTCTCTCCCTCTATTTCTCTCTCCATAGTCTAATTCTCCATCTCCCTCTATCTCTCTCCTCACGCTCCCTCCCTCCCTCCAACTATCTCTCTCGCCATCCATCTTTGTGTTTGTCACTGTGAGCACAGTGTGTAAGGCTCAGACAGTGTCTGTGGGATTTGTCTCTGTTTGTTAGCAGCCTCTGTTGATGTTATAATGTTATCAATCCATTTAGAATGCAAATGCATTGTTACTGACTGTAGATGCTCAGTCACCAGTCTGTCAGTCACCAGTCTGTCAGTCACCAGTCTGTCAGTCACCAGTCTGTCTGTCACCAGTCTGTCTGTCACCCAGCCTTTCTGTCACCAGTTTGTCTCATGACAAGTGAAAGCGCTCTGAATACAGTCTTTGACTTTGTGTGACTAAGACAATCCGACAACTGACTGGCAGCTCAGAGGCAGATCCTTCCAGACAGACAGCACCTGACACTAAACTGTAGAGAGCCTAGACGAGGTGATTGACAAGACAGCAAGCCTCTGGATACACAGTGAGGTTGACCTAACTCATGAGAGACAGAGAGACATACCTGACAGCTCTAGGGAAGGACACTAGGTATTAAGGAAGGATCCTAGAGAAGGACACTAGGTATTAGGGAAATATCCTAGGGAAGGACACTAGGTATTAGGGAAGGATCCTAGAGAAGGACACTAGGTATTAGGGAAATATCATAGGGAAGGACACTAGGTATTAGGGAAGGATCCTAGCGAAGGACACTAGGTATTAGGGAAGGATCATAGGGAAGGATCCTAGGGAAGGATATTAGGTATTAGGGATGGATCCTAAGGCACCTGACACTAAACTGTAGAGAGCCTAGACGAGGTGATTGACAAGACAGCAAGCCTCTGGATACACAGTGAGGTTGATCTAACTCATGAGAGACAGAGAGACATACCTGACAGCTCTAGGGAAGGACACTAGGTATTAAGGAAGGATCCTAGAGAAGGACACTAGGTATTAGGGAAAAATCCCAGCAAAGTATACTAGGTATTAAGGAAGGATCCTAGGGAAGGACACTAGGTATTAGGGAAGGATCCTAGGGAAACACACTAGGTATTAGGGAAGGATCCTAGGGAAGGACACTAGGTATTAGGGAAGGATCCTAGGGAAGGACACTAGGTATTAGGGAAGGATCCTAGGGAAGGATACTAGGTATTAGGGAAGGATCATAGGGAAGGATCCTAGGGAAGGATACTAGGTATTAGGGATGGATCCTAAGGAAGGATACTAAGGAAGGATACTCGGTATTAGGTATGAAAATTGTATGCACTCACTAACTCTAAGTCGCTCTGGATAAGAGCGTCTGCTAAATGACTAAAATGTACAAAAATGTACAAATGTATTAGGGAAGGATCATAGGGAAGGGTACTAGGTATTAGGACACTAGGTATTCGGGAAGGACACTAGGGAAGTACACTAGGTATTAGGGAACAATCCTAGGGAAGGACACTAGGTTTTAGGGAAGGATCCCAGGGAAGGACAATGGATATTAGGGAAGGATGTTAGCTGTAGTTAAGGACTGTTTCTGTGACTCATTAGATAATACTGATTTGACAGTTTTGTGTGTGTCTGTGTTCCCCTAAGGCCCTGCCCTGGCCTTTCTCTCTCTCTCTCTCTGTTCTCTCATTATGCTAATACCAAAGTCTCTCCCTCCTGCTCATTATTAGCCTTAGCTGCTCACTTTAATGTGACCAACTAACTCCTGTGTGTGTATATGTGTATAGGTGTATCTCTGTGTGTGTGTGTGTGTGTATATGTGTATAAGTGTATCTCTGTGTGAGTGTGTTTGTATATGTGTATAGGTGTATCTCTGTGTGAGTGTGTGTGTGTGTATATGTGTATAGGTGTATCTTTGTGTGAGTGTGTTTGTATATGTGTATATGTGTATCTCTGTGTGAGTGTGTGTGTGTATATGTGTATAGGTGTATCTCTGTGTGAGTGTGTGTGTGTATATGTGTATAGGTGTATCTCTGTGTGAGTGTGTGTGTGTATATGTGTATAGGTGTATCTCTGTGTGAGTGTGTGTGTGTATATGTGTATAGGTGTATCTCTGTGTGAGTGTGTGTGTGTATATGTGTATAGGTGTATCTCTGTGTGAGTGTGTGTGTGTATATGTGTATAGGTGTATCTCTGTGTGAGTGTGTGTGTGTATATGTGTATAGGTGTATCTCTGTGTGAGTGTGTGTGTGTATATGTGTATAGGTATATCTCTGTGTGAGTGTGTGTGTGTATATGTGTATAGGTGTATCTCTGTGTGAGTGTGTGGGTGTATATGTGTATAGGTGTATCTGTGTGTGTGTGTGTGTGTGTGTGTGTGTGTGTGTGTATAGGTGTATCTCTGTGTGAGTGTGTGTATATGTGTATAGGTGTATATCTGTGTGTGTGTGTGTGTGTATAGGTGTATCTCTGTGTGAGTGTGTGTGTGTATATGTGTATAGGTGTATCTCTGTGTGTGTGTGTGTGTGTGTATAGGTGTATCTCTGTGTGAGTGTGTGTGTGTATATGTGTATAGGTGTATCTCTGTGTGAGTGTGTGTTTTATAGGTGTATCTGTGTGTGTGTGTGTGTGTGTGTGTGTGTGTATAGGTGTATCTCTGTGTGAGTGTGTGTATATGTGTATAGGTGTATCTCTCTGTGTGTGTGTGTGTGTGTGTGTGTGTGTATAGGTGTATCTCTGTGTGTGTGTGTGTATAGGTGTATCTCTGTGTGAGTGTGTGTATAGGTGTATCTCTGTGTGAGTGTGTGTATAGGTGTATATGTGTGTGTGTGTGTGTGTGTGTGTGTGTATAGGTGTATCTCTGTGTGTGTATATGTGTATAGGTGTATCTTTGTGTGTGTGTGTGTGTGTGTGTGTGTGTATAGGTGTATCTCTGTGTGAGTGTGTGTGTGTATAGGTGTATCTCTGTGTGTGTGTGTGTGTATATGTGTATAGGTGTATCTCTGTGTGAGTGTGTGTGTGTATATGTGTATAGGTGTATCTCTGTGTGAGTGTGTGTGTGTATATGTGTATAGGTGTATCTCTGTGTGAGTGTGTGTTTGTATATGTGTATAGGTGTATCTCTGTGTGAGTGTGTGTGTGTATATGTGTATAGGTGTATCTCTGTGTGTGTGTGTGTGTGTGTGTGTATAGGTGTATCTCTGTGTGAGTGTGTGTATAGGTGTATCTCTCTGTGTGTGTGTGTGTGTGTGTGTGTGTGTGTGTGTGTGTGTGTGTGTGTGTGTGTGTGTGTGTGTGTATAGGTGTATCTCTGTGTGAGTGTGTGTGTGTATATGTGTATAGGTGTATCTCTGTGTGAGTGTGTGTGTGTATATGTGTATAGGTGTATCTCTCTGTGTGTGTGTGTGTGTGTGTGTGTGTGTGTGTGTGTGTGTATAGGTGTATATCTGTGTGAGTGTGTGTATATGTGTATAGGTGTATCTCTGTGTGTGTGTGTGTGTGTGTGTGTATAGGTGTATCTGTGTGTGTGTGTGTGTGTGTGTGTGTGTGTATAGGTGTATCTCTGTGTGAGTGTGTGTATATGTGTATAGGTGTATCTCTGTGTGTGTGTGTGTGTGTGTGTGTATAGGTGTATCTCTGTGTGTGTGTGTGTATATGTGTATAGGTGTATCTCTGTGTGTGTGTGTGTGTGTGTGTGTATAGGTGTATCTCTGTGTGAGTGTGTGTTGACTGGGATTGAGTTACAACCATACTTTCACTCCAACAGCTGTAGACTCCACTTCCTCTCCCCCTGATCCTACACACGTTCTCAACCCATCCATCCATCCATCCACACACACACACACACACACACACACAGGCACATGCGCACGCACACACTCACACACGTTCTCACCCCGTCAACGCAGCTCAAACACTCTTCGCATGACCTTTCCATCTCTGGCGTTCTGAAATGTTAACGATTGATCCGATCGATGGTCAGAGATCTCCAGGTCAGCTGTTAATGGCAGTCATTACTGTAGCAAATACCACAGCCTTGATAACATACTGCATATTCATAATACATTATAGGCTCATGTTTTGTTCATCTCTTGCTGTTTAGAACGGCTCTTTAGAACGGCACTTTAGAACGTCTCTTTAGAACGGCACTTTAGAACGGCACTTTAGAACGGCTCTTTAGAACGGCACTTTAGAACGGCTCTTTAGAATGGCACTTTAGAACGGCACTTTAGAACGGCTCTTTAGAACGGCTCTTTAGAATGGCTCTTTAGAACGGCTCTTTAGAACGGCACTTTAGAACGGCTCTTTAATTCAGTTCAGTAGAGAAGGGAGTCGGTCATTCGTGCAGGGAGATATGAACACGGTCCTATAGCTTTTGGTACTTGGTTGTGCGGAGACTATCTCAGATTCAAATTGGCCGTGAAAAAGCTTTCTATAACTTTCAGCAGAGAGGTTTTCTCTGTGAGCTGCCAGTGACCCCCTGAGGTTGAGTGCTGTGTGTATTGTGTGTGTGTGTGTGTGTGTGTGTGTGTGTGTGTGTGTGAGAGAGAGAGAGCTAGAGCTCTTTATAAGATGGGCTTTTAAGTCTACCTCAGTGGAGCTGTGTTCTGCTCCACAAACACACACACACACACACAGCACTGATCAGTGGGTAAGAAACACATCCACATCCATCTACCTGGTGGCCAACCAGTATCCTCCCCAGAGTTATGTTTTTCCAGGCCCTTCCAGGTGGCTGTTGTCTTGAGAGGAGCTGTAGAGTGTTACTAATCTTAACCCTAACCTTAACCCTGCAGCAGAATGCTTCGTAAGCACACAGTGGAAACAAGGAATATTAGAGGGGAGTTCTATTGACTGGTATAAAGTACTGTACCTCCTACTCCAGCAGGGAGTTGGGGAGTTGAATTAGTGGATTGCAAAAAAAAATGAAGAAATCGGGTTGCAAAATTCTGGGACATTTTCCCTAAATCCCAGTTTATTCCTGGAATAAACTGGAAATCTGGGAATCCTTTTGGAAAGTTACCAGAATTGTGTAACCCTATGAAGAAATAATGGATCAATTGTATAGGAATATGAGGTGATACGTAGAGCCCAGAATTTTTCCTGGTCAGGTCATGTGGCCAAGGAAAAACTCCTGGTCCTAACGACAGAGAACAGTAGGAATAATAGGTGGGATTATGGTGGTCAGCCAGCCAGTCAGCCAGCCAGTCAGCCAGCCAGTCAGCTAGCCAGTCAGCCAGCCAGCCAGCCAGTCAGTCAGTCGGCCAGCCAGTCAGTCAGTCGGCCAGCCAGCCAGCCAGCCAGCCAGCCAGCCAGCCAGCCAGCCAGCCAGAGAGGGTTACTGTCATTTCACTGGATACAGTCATTGTTCATCTGTGGAGAGAGAGTCATAATCTGCTTATCTCTCTTTTCTATTATTCGGCAATACGACATTTGTTGCAAAGCTGATGCTATTTTGGTAACATTTTAATTGGGAGCATACTTCCTCCCTCCCACGTCCTGGTCTGTTTTAATGCTTCAGCTCATCCCTATCCTTTCTGCTCCTGTGGAACGAGGGAGTGAATGGATAAGAGGTATGTAGCCAGAGACTCTGCAGGACGGCCCTTCTAGAAGGATGTCCTTATTCCTGCCAATTGTCACGCACGCAAGCATGCACACACACACACGGCACACACACACACAGAAATACACGGCACACCACACCGATACACACACATACAGTTTTTGGGTTATCAGATAGCTGTGTGTGTGTGTGTGTGTGTGTGTGTGTGTGTGTGCAATCAATGACAGCAGTGAAGAGAGAAACAGTGCTTAATGACTTATTAATGGGGTAAGGTGAGATATATGTCAGGAAGCAGACTTGGCAGACCTTGTGGTGAAGGGTATTGGAGCTATATATAAACATCCATCTCAGAGTAGTCAGAGGTGTGTGTGTGTCTGGGTCTGTGTATGTGTCTGGGTGTGAAGTTGTCAGACAGTCCCAGACCTTGAAAGATCTACAAATGGTCTGCTAAGTATTATCCGACTGATGAGTATACATTTCCATGACCGACTGACCAGGTGAATCCAGGTAAAAGCTATGATCCCTTATTGATGTGACTTGTTAAATCCACTTCAATCAGTGTAGATGAAGGGGAGGAAACAGGTTAAAGAAGGATGTTTAAGCCGTGAGACAATTGAGACATGGATCGTGTATGTGTGCCATTCCGAGGGTGAATGGGCAAGACAAACATTTAAGTGCAGTTGAACGGGGTATGGTAGTAGGTGCCAGGCGCACCGGTTTGAGTGTGTCAAGAACTGCAACGCTGCTGGGTTTTTCACATGGGAAACAGTTGAGTGTGAAAAACCCAGCAGCGTTGGAAAATCCATCCAAATTGACACAACTGTGGGAAGCATTGGAGTCAACATGGGCCAGCATCCCTGGGGAATGCTTTCGACACCTTGTAGAGTCCATGCCCCGACGAATTGAGGCTGTTCTGAGGGCAAAAGGGGGTGCAACTTAATATTAGGAAGGTGTTGATAATGTTTTGTACACTGAGTTTATAGTCTAGAGCTGCACCAAACAATGAAATGAAACAGTTTGATTTAATTCCAGAGCATGTTTAGTATTCTGTAGTCTCCCCCTCTCCACACGAATGACAGTTAATTCACAGTGTGTGGCTTTTTTGAGGCGTTCTAATGTTTAACAATGCCTCTTATTTATACTGGCTCAATGCTCCGCAGACAGATAGCAAGACAAAGCTTAGGTGTCAACGTCGTGTTCTAGGAAATTGAGGTTTGCTCACTTTATGAACTGTGGAGCCTGATATTAGTGTGCACGTCCCAAGTGACACCCTGTTCCCTTTATAGTGCACTACTTTTGACCAGGGCCCATTTGAGAATAGGGTGCCATTTGGGAAGCAGTGACAGTCTCTTATGACTGTAGAGCAAAGGTATTCAGATCTTGCTCTATGAGGTCCAGACTACTGCTGGTTTTCTGTTCTACCTGATAATGAATTGCACCCACCTGGTGTCTCAGGTCTAAATCAGTCCCTGATTAGAGGGGAACAATGAAAGAAAGCAGTAGAACTGGCTTTGAGGTCCAGAGTTGAATTTGAGGCCAGTCTTCCCCTGTCTGCAGTCTCCGTGACAGTGATAAAGTATTAACTACTAATAATAGCAGCCTGCAAGCGAAGGCACTTTCTCCTGATGCTCCCGTTATAAACTATTCATAATATGTATCATTCATTTCCCCTTATGACATGCAGTTACTTTCCCTATAACTATTTCGCTAACTAGATAATAATCAGCCTACTCAGCTCTACCTGGTAATTACTGATAAGGCATAGAAAAAACACTGATTGAATTATAATGGATAAATTAACACATAATTGAAGTTCTGTCGTAAATTGAGTTTCTAGTGTAGTTAGTGTGTAGCTGTATGTAATTACACCAATTCATTGAAATTATTGTAAACATTGTGTTTCTGTGTAACTGAATGGGATCTGTTGTGGACTGAGTAGGAGACCGGTTCAGTCCAAAACCTGTATACGGGACTCTGCTCTCTGTTGGATTCACACACACCATCTCTACATGCTCCAACCACAGTCCATCATCCATCTCCTATATAACATCTACAGTCTACATTATTCACATGGAGGAAATGGTCATGCCGCGTTCATTTCTGTCCCCCCTGTCACAAAACCCAGACATAGCACTGACGGTTCTTTATCAGAAAAAAAACATGAGAAATTATTCCCAACTATTGTATAGTCCTCCAGAGGCATAGTCTGAATGTAACCACTGCATGGTCTTATAATTTTTACATTTATATTTCGGTCCGACGCTCTTATCCAGAGCAACTTGCCGTTAGTGCATTCAACTAAGGTAGGTAGAACAACCACATCAACATAGAACACAACCCAGACAGAGCAGTTTGGAGTCAATGGAAGTTGAGGACGATGTTAGTTTAATCAGTGAATGGGCAGATAGATAAGGAAAGGCCTGTCGGTTTATTTGCATTTATATAAGCATGTAGGCTTTTATCACATAATTGGTTTTATGTTCAAAGGGATGTGATGGGTATGTGGTTTGGTGTTTGTGTGTGTGTGTGTGTGTGTGTGTTGCGGGTATAAGGCTATGTGCCTTAAGTGTGTTTTTCCCTAGAAAACTTGCCTGCTGTGGTAGCCCGTGTTCAATGTGTATGTGCGTGCTGTTGTGTGAGTGTGAGTCTCTGCAGAGGGGACTTAGGAGAAATAAAAAATGACGTTATTTTTAGACTCCCTGAGAAGCCTTTAATTGTCCAATGCCCTGGCAGGTGATAAATGACTTTTATTTTAGTGGTGGTGCCTCAGCCTAAATCAATCATTGAAGTACTAACCTGCCTTTCTTTCAGTAGTTCAGTTAACCAGCTATGAGAAGACTGTACAGTAGTAGACCAGTAAAGCAATACTAAACAGTAGTAAACCAGTAAACCAATAGTAAACCAGTAGTAAACCAGTAAACCAATACTAAACAAATACTAAACCAGTAAACCAATACTATACCAGTATTAAACCAGTAAACCAATACTATACTAGTAGTAAACCAGTATACCATGAGTAAACCAGTAGTAAACCATGGAGTCTGTTGTTGTTGTGATTGTTTTCTCTGTGAGAGAGCAACCTTGCTGTGCCTGGAGGAGACAGCCAAGGTCGGCAGCAGGCTAACACACACACACACACACAGGACTGGGATCTGCTGTGCTGACTGAAGGAAGGTGTTACTTGGGTATTTTTAGTGTTCATCTGTCCCCTGTTCCTCCCCTGTAGACTGGTTTCTACCTCTGTGGACTTCCTCAGGCCTAATGTCTAGTCAGAGGAGGTTAACGTGAGGAAACATTTCTGTCCTGAAATAGACCTCCATTCTTCAGCCACAGGGACACCACGTTCTGTTCTATTGCCACCACTGAGTGTGTGTGTGTGTGTGTGTGTGAGTGTGAGTGTGAGTGTGTGCGTGTGCATGTGTGTGCGTGTGTTTGTGAGTGTGTGCATTTGCAGGTATGGTCGTGGGTGTGTGTGTATGTACAAGTGTGTGTGTGTGTGTGTGTGTGCATGCCTGTGCATTTGTGTCTGCTTGCTTGTGTGTGTGTGTGTGTGTATCGACATTGCAGCATGTCCTCTGGACTTGCAGCTTTTCTACCAAGGAGCTGGAGCCACCTACTGTAAAATCCAGACACTCTCTCTCCAACTTACTACCCTCCAACTGAAACACAAGCTGACCAGAGTTCAATCCTGAGGCACCCACATCTTCAGGCAATTTCCAACTGGCCTAGAAGCAGCCCGGTGCTGTGTGCTATATAAGACAAATTGTCCCCAATGCCCATGGGATATCTATCTATCTCTCTCTCTGTCTCTGTCTCTGTCTCTCTGTCTCTCTCTGTCTCTCTCTCTCTCTCTCTCTGTCTCTCTCTCTATCTGTCTCTCTCTGTCTCTCTCTCTCTGTCTCTCTCCGTCTCTCTCTCTCTCTCTCAACCCAGGGTTGAGGCTATTTTTTTCCCCGTCAGTGCACACACATGGGTCTTCAGGAGTCTGTCAGTGATGTATAAATTATATTTATTCAGTCCGGTTATAATTTTTATGATTTTATTTGGATGCAGAGTGGTTTATTTTGGTACCAGTAATTCTGTCTCACAATCATATCTTTCAATTTCAGATGCTGAAATTGCCATCTCATTGTTTGGTTGGTTAAGCTGTAAATCTGGAGCTACAATGCCTAGCCAGTTTATACAGGGATGGAGAGGTGGTGGTGGTGTTATTGCTGACTCTGTCTGTGTACAGTAACTTGGTGTGTCAGCCAGGCCTGTATTTATACGTGTATTTCCAGATCCTCTATAAAACAGGGTCCTCACTAGTTAACACAGCCACAAAGTCATAATTATGGCTAAACCTCGCCCATTTAAAAAATGTTTCTTCCAGTAGCGGTGTGTAGATAAAATCACCAGGGAAGCCGAGCTAGAACCAAAAAAGCAATTTTAGAACATATGTGTTGTGATAATTGCATTGTTTGCTCTATAACCTGTTAGTTTATATGCTTTGACACTGTGATATATAGAAGAAACATTGACAGAATAAATTCAACCACACCTCTGTTTCATCACAAAACCGGATAGCAACCTCTGTCCGGTGAAGTTACAGCATGGTCAAGCAAGTTAATGTTTCCGACATTTTCGGACTACTAAACAACTATTGATTTAGAGTTACCGCAAGTTGCAAAGAAAACAGTTGCCTGCACTATTCCAGAACCATTTCAACTTCAACATTTCAACATCATCTAATCACCTATGCTTAGTCTAATACAGTGACAACTAAAAGATACCAAAAACAATCTAGTCCAATCAACATAAGATATATATGGTGTCTGTCCATGGTACTGATTTATGTGTGTGTGTGTGTGTGTGTGTGTGTGTGTGTGTGAAAGTAGAAAAAACATGTTGACTCACCCTACTTTTAGAGAAACACCAATGCCATCCTCTTTCATGTTGCCTAAACGATCTATGACTCTGTCATACAGTACATGCATTTAGTTTTTGTTGTCCTAGGCTACCTGGCAAAAATGATTGCTCGCTAGCCTAACTTCCTTTCATGGGCCACGATGTGCCAGGCCATCTAGTTAACATTAGCCTACTATATCTAGCTACATGTTAAACTTCCATCCTGATTGGTGTGAAGCCAAATCCAAACTGGCTTCCCACTTTTTTTGGGTGTGCCAGGAGCATTCACAGCTGAGCTCACTCAGTTTAGCTCAACACTGATTGGCTATTATTTTCAAATAGCCAATCAAGGGGTCTGTCCTTAAGCACTTCCTGTGTTATTGAAAAGCCTTCGGGTCACGTGACAGGTGGGTCAGTGTTGAGCCAGAATGAGGGCACACTTTCTGGAATGTGCCCACCACCAGCCACCCAGCCACCCAGCCACCCTGCCACCCAGCCACCCAGCCACCCAGCCACCCAGCCACCCAGCCACCCAGCCACCCAGCCACCCTGCCACCCAGCCACCCAGCCACCCAGCCACCCTGCCACCCTGCCACCCAGCCACCCAGCCACCCTGCCACCCTGCCACCCTGCCACCCTGCCACCCAGCCACCCAGCCACCCAGCCACCCAGCCACCCAGCCACATGGCCAAATGTTGTTTTCACTGTGTGTGCTCTGTAGAACGGAGCATCTGCCTGGGTTGCTAGGTGATGATGATGATGATGATTAAGAGGAGGAGGGGAGTAGAGTAGGCAGCCAAAATATTTCACTTGGAGCATTAGGGACAATTAGAAAGGCTGTTCTGTGCTTTTTGATCTCTGAGTCCAGTCCAATCAGAGGGGCTTACAGACCATACACCACCAAACCCACAACATGGACCAAATGGAAAATTACATTTTATCAACTCAGCACAATGTATTTATGGATTCACTGTATGATTCATAGTGGAGTTAGTTGTCACATCACTGTTAGTTTTATAGGAGATCGGAGGGTTAGTAGTGTGTAAATAATTGAGTATTCAGACCAGATCAATGGCAATTCTACTGAGGGGTCAAACCATATTAACCTCTGTCAACTGACTGGGTGGCCATCTGGGAGAAAAAAACAGCTTTTAACTAAATTAAATCATTCAGGGGCTGTTTTAACTCTTTATCCATATTAACACATGGATGTAAATCTGTTTGGCCACAGGCCAAGATTCATGCCATGTTAAAGACTCCTCTACTAAGACTTAACTTAACTTACTCATAAATCACCTAGCTGTCAGAACAGCAGTCTTTGTTCTTATGTATTAATAATTCCCCCCCCATTAAGATGTTTTACGTTAAGTAGAATATGATGATCATACCTCTCTCTCTCTCTTAGTCTTCTACCCCTGGGAACCATCCAAACCCCCGTTCTCCCTCTCCCACTGGGCCTCTCAATACAACTACTTAGAGCCATTAGTTTTGCTGTGAGGAGAGGCTATCCTTCACTGCTATCCTTCACTGTCTGAATGAGCCTATATATTCCATTAGGCAACCAACTCCCATATTGAATATTCATGTATGTTGCTCACAACCACTGTGGTGCATTTGGATGTCTTATTTTCCATGCAGAAATGCAATTGTACCATTATGGAGTGGCATGTTGGCTAGTATTGCTTTGTCAAAAGCATCCACTTACTTAATGGTTAACAATAAGGTAAACATAAAGACTGGTTACGTGACAGAAGAGATGGATAATGCCTCATTATGACTAGTTTGGCTCTCCTGAGAAGAGCAGGAGCAGAATACAACAGTAGCTTGTTAACTAGGCTATACTTAGGACTACACTTAGAACAGGTTTGTTCTGTTTGCACCTTTGAAATCCCCTGGCTACGTCTGGTACCCCAGACTGTGACATATATTATTGTAATACAGTATGACTGTATGAATATTAATGTGACCTTTTCTTATTTTTTCTGTCTTTTCCACAGTCCCATAGAATCCTGTCAGAATTTCTACAAAGATTTCACGTTACAGATCGACATGTTCTTCAATGTCTTCTTCCTCCTCTACTTTGGCTTGCGGGTGAGTACTAAAGCCCTTATTAACGCACGCACGCACTCACGTACACACACACCCATCTCTCTAATGGCGGGAGCTGTATTGACATGATACTGACTTGGTGTACTCCCAAAGCCAGCGTTCCATTGGAGAAAAAGCCTGCCTGAAACCCTCAAATGAATAAATAAAGTCCTAAGCTGCTTATGGCAGCCACGACGCCACATGAATCACAACACTGACTGACAGCTATTCACAAACAACATGCTGTATGTCAGGGAAGGATGTCGAGAAAGTGATCTAGAGATAGCCCTAGCCTGAGGGTTAACATGTTTATACAACGAGTGGGTCCTGAATGCTGATTGGTTAAAACCCCATTCCAACCGGTGTGTATTCCACAAGTTATTTAAGTGAAAATGCCAGAGAAGCCGGTGTTTAGTGGATATATTGGTATGGGTGTTGTTATCCTCCAAACACCGGCTTCAAGGGGAATATCACTTTTATATAACGGGTTACCAACATATTCAAATAATGATTGACATATTTTCATTAAAAACTTTATTTTTAAGAATTTATTCATACTATTTCATCCTTCCACAAGATATAGTTCCAACACAAATCTAGGGTTGCTTCCCAAGCCGGCTGGTTGTTCGTTCTATCGGTTTGGTTGCTAGAGACGCGACCCAGTGGTTAAGTCTTTTTGTTCTGTGTCTATGGACGTGACCCAGTCGTTCGTTGTAAATGTTCCATTACCATACTGGCTGGCAACGTTCCTATCCCTTGCTTGCTAGCTAGCCAACTACGGCTAACTTACAGTCAGGTCAAACAGTGCAGCCAGAATAACAACAGTAGCTGCATTTGCATTTGTATAAGCTGTTTGGATGCGTTTTCGCCTGGTATAGAAAATGTGCTCTCTCGTCAGGACACTGTTGTTCAGAGGAGCTAGCCAACAACACAGCTAACACAATCACTTCAAACTGAAGCTGGAAAGACTGCAAACTAGCTGCACTTCATTAGGTTGACCTTTTTTCAATTGACATTTCTTTGTATATATCCATAAAAATGATGCCAGATGATTCATGATTTCGACTGGCTGAGAAATGCTGCCTACCTGTCTGCCTTGTCCCGACTGCCGACACATTCATTACTATGGGACAGCTGGTCGATCGAATTTGAATATTGAAACAATGTAAATGTCGGAGAGACAGACCGCAAGGTTTATACAAATATCCGCTGTTGAAAACTAAATGTGAGTCTAAAAGAAATGTGAGATAATGTCTAGATGCTTTTTATAGTGCAGGCCAAGTTTATAAATTGCCTGGCTGGGCTGATGAGACAGTGGATTGCGCAGTCAGATGGAACAGAGTAAATAGACATTTTAACGTAATAGATTTAACCGGTGGTAATTTGTGGAATAGACAGCGGTTGGAATGCGGTTTTAACCAATCAGCATTCAGGATTAGACCCACCCGTTGTATAACACCGGCTAAATGTATGACGTTAAAATGCCTATTTACTCTGACTGCGCAATCCACTGGCCTAGTGGCTTGTGGCAACTTTAGTTAATGTTAGATTGACTCTTATGCATTAAACATCATACAGTGCATTCGGAAAGTATTCAGACATCTTCCCTTTTTCCACATTTTGTTACATTACAGCCTTATTCTGAAATGGATTAAATAAAAAATGTTCCTCATCAATCTGCACACAATACCTCAATGACAAAGCGAAAACAGTTTTTTAGATTAAAAAAACAAACAGAAATACCTAATTGACATAAGTATTCAGACCCTTTGCTATGAGACTCGAAATTGAGCTCAGGTTCATCCTGTTTCCATTGATCATCCTTAAGTTGTTTCTACAACATGATTGGAGTCCACCTGTGGTTAATTCAATTGATTGGACATGATTTGGAAAGGCACACACCTGTCTATATAATGTCCCACAGTTGATAGTGCATCTCAGAGCAAAAACCAAGCCATGAGGTTGAAGGAATTGTCCGTAGAGCTCCGAGACAGGATTGTGTCGAGGCACAGATCTGGGGAATGGTACCAAAACATTTCTGCAGCATTGAAGGTCCCCAAGAACACAGTGGCCTCCATCATTCTTAAATGGAAGAAGTTTTGATCCACCAAGACTCTTCCTAGAGCTGGCCGCCCGGCCAAACTGAGCAATCGGGGGAGAAGGGTCTTGGTGAGGGAGGTGACCAATAACCTGATGGTCACTCTGACAGAGCTCCAGAGTTTCTCTGGAGATGGGAGAAGCTTCCAGATGAACAACCATCTCTGCAGCACTCCACCAATCAGGCCTTTATGGTAGGGTGGCCAGATGGAAGCCACTCCTCAGTAAAAGGCACATGACAGCCCGCTTGGAGCCCGCTAAAGGACTCTGACTATGAGAAACAAGATTCTCTGGTCTGATGAAACCAAGATTGAACTCTTTCGCCTGAATGCCAAGTGTTACGTCTGGAGGAAACCTGGCACCATCCCTACGGTGAAGCATGGTGGTGGCAGCATCATGCTGTGGGGATGTTTTTCAGCGGCAGGGACTGGGAGACTAGTCAGGATCGAGGTGAAAGATGAACGGAGAAAAGTACAGAGAGATCCTTGATGAAAACCTGCTCCGGAGCGCTCAGGACCTTAGACTGGGGCGAAGGTTCACCTTCCAACAGGACAACGACCCTAAGCACACAGCCAAGACAACGCAGGAATGGCTTCGGGACAAGTCTCTGAATGTCCTTGAGTGGCCCAACCAGAGCCTGGACTTGAACCCGATTGAACATCTATGGAGAGACCTGAAAAAAAATAGCTGTGCAGCGACGCTCCCCATCGAACCTGACAGAGCTTGAGAGGATCTGCAGAGAAGAATGGGAGAAACTCCCCAAATATAGGTGTGCCAAACTTGTAGCATCATACCCAAGAAGACTCGAGGCTGTAATCGCTGCCGAAGGTGCTTCAACAAAGTACTGAGTATAGGGTCTGAATACTTATGTAAATGTGATATTTCCGGGGGTTTTTTTATATACATTTGCCAACATTTCTATAAACCTGTTTTTGCTTTGTCATTATGGGGTATTGTGTGCAGATTGATGAGGGGGAAAAAACAATTTCATCCATTTTAGAATAAGGCTGTAATGTAACAAAATGTGGAAGAAGTCAAGTGGTCTGAATACTTTCCGAATGCACTGTACATCTTCTACTTGGATACAGTATATGAAATGCATTTATTATGTTGCTATATCCACAAGGTTCAAATAAAACAAAGAACTATACTTGAACTCTATAAAATAAGAGGATTTGATTGAACTTAACACTCCTGTCTCTGTTTTCCATTCATCCATGGTCTTTATGAGATGATAATAACACATTGCAAAGTGGCCATAAATGCTCATGGTAACTGTTAGAATGCATTATGATGGCATCGTAAGTCATTGTACCTACCAGCCTGCTATGAATTGAAGGAGAAATAGAAGCAATAATTCATGTTGGTAACACATTTAACCTGCAACATAGACTTTAAGGAAAGTGTTACCACCATGAATTGTTACTTCTGTCTCCCTTCAGTTCATAGCAGCCAATGAGAAGTCTTCCAGTATATCAGTTTTTAGTACTAATAAACAACAACATTTGTTTGTAGATTTTTGTTTTTGGTAAAAAAATACTAAAATCAACCGGATATTCAGCTAAAATTAGGTTTCATTTAGGAAATCCGTTCCCATGAATTCCCACAATTCGGCAGGTAGTTTAGTGGTTAAGAGCGTTGTGCCAGTAACCGAAAGGTCGCTGGTTCTAATCCCCGAGCCGACTAGTTGAAAAATCTGTCTGTGCCCTTGTGCAAGGCACTTAACCCTAATTGCTCCTGTAAGTCACTCTGGATAAGAGCGTCTGCTAAATGACTAAAATATAAATGTAAATAAAACAAGAGACGTATGTGATTGTGTCTCAATGTACAGTAATCCAGGTATGAAATTATTGTTATTTTCAAATACAATCTCTTTTTGGGCTTAGTTGTGGTCAATTTGCAGTGTACAAATTATTATAATTATGTTCCCGTCCACGGACAATCCGCTCCGACAAAAATCGGCCCGCGGCTGAAACTAGTTGCCTACCCCTGTAATACATTATAACTGCATCAATATAATACAGTATACTTACAGGCTTTAAGTGAAGTGTTACCGTTCTATTTCTCCTTCAGTTCATAGCAGCCAATGATAAGCTGTGGTTCTGGCTGGAGGTCAACTCAGTTGTGGACTTCTTCACTGTTCCTCCTGTCTTCGTATCTGTCTACTTGAACAGGAGCTGGCTGGGTAAGGATAAACCTTTTTCTCTCTCTACATCTCTCCCCATCTCTCTACAATGACTCTACAATGACTACAATGACTCACAGCAGTGAGAGAGTTCTTTCTATGGCAAAGTATTGTACATGGAATACTTCATGTCATGACAGCTCTAAATTGCCATCTATTGGACATTCTTTGCACAGCGTCCTCCACAGGTTCAGCCTGGGAAACATACAATGGCCTGGATTGTACCATGGCTAAACTTTTGTCAGTAGGCTTTGCAGCAGTAGTGTGGTGATGCTATCGTTAACATTGACCAGCTATACAGGATGATGAAAAAGGTTGAAATTGGCTTCTGTTGATAAAAATGAGCCGTTCTCTGCACTCCCACTACCTTATGCTGCAGTCTGATGTAAAAGAAGACAGAGCCCAGCCAACAGTCAACGTTCCTATAACATTAGGGAATTTGGTTGACATTTTAGAGAATTTGCATTATATTTGAATTATATTTTTAAAAAATACAAAAATAAAAGGATAAAGTGTTGAGGGGGGAGAACGTTCTCAGAACGTCCCTACTAAAGTTCTTGGAATGCAGAGGTAACCAGAAACGGTTTCCTGGGAGGTAGCTCTCCTCTGCGGTGAATCCTGAATCCTCCTCTTTATTGCTGGACGTAGTTAAAAACTGGGAGGGAAGCCATTGTTTTGAGATGGCCTAGATTTCCCTCTCCGCACTGTGAATTCATAAATTATTTATGAGTTTATCTATTCATACTCGGGAAGCCAGTGAGATTAAAAAATCACTTTGAGGGAGAATGTGTCAGATAATACAGAAGAATACACCCCCGAACAGCCCATTCACGTCACATTTTGTTTGTGTAGAGGCGGACGGACACGTTCTGTGCGTCAGACAGTGTATTTTAGGGTCATCTGGTTATAAACGGACCCACACACACAAACCACGTGTGTGAAAGAAAAATGTGTGGTTGCACTAGCGTACATTACATGTTTGTTTATTGCTGTGTGATTGTGTGTTGATGTGTTTAAGTGTGTGTTACGTAGCAACAGATATGACTGTCCCAGCGATCCATTGACTGGGTCCACACTGTGCCATAACTCTCTCTCTCTCTCTGTATGTGTGTGTTTTTGTGTGTGTGTGTGTGAGATTGGCCTATACGGTGCTATAGTGCCATGCAGGTCAAACTCTCCATTATCAATTGGTTGATATCAGAGGGGCCTCTATTATCTAGGGACAGGGTATTAGGCCAAGGTATTATTAGGATGAGCTGGTACTGGACACATATCAGAGGTCTGTAGGAAATTAGAAAGTATCAAATTATAGCAACATGACAATGATTGACGACAGGACGGAATCCGGTTTTAGTTAGAAAGTCAGATGCTTGATCTGGTACTGAAGAGGTGTTGATATTACATCAGACTCTAGCTGAGGAGCGCTCAACTCCGTTCTCTTATAACGAGGCGGAGTTGAGTTTTGATAACTGGTCGTGCGAGGCACCATCAGTCAAAGAAAAAAACTTAATTCTGAAAATGCTTACCCATACCTATGTTTGTCCTGTACAACCGTGGTCCTTCTGCAGGGTACTGACCAGTGGCGGCTCCTGAAAAAATTCTCAGGGGGGGCAATTTTTCTGATGATTTAGGTGACC
Source organism: Coregonus clupeaformis (assembly GCF_020615455.1). Classification (NCBI taxonomy): domain Eukaryota; kingdom Metazoa; phylum Chordata; class Actinopteri; order Salmoniformes; family Salmonidae; genus Coregonus; species Coregonus clupeaformis. The sequence continues at coordinate 15,344,558 of NC_059228.1, forward strand.
TACACACATTTTAAAAAAGATATGTCCAGCAACAACATGAAGACAGGGGCAGCATATAAGTCAATACCAGAAGCATTTATTGACTGATCTGGGGAGATGGATTCCAGTTTCTGTGACAGATTATAAATAATCTCTGATGCCTTTGTTATATTAGCTTTTGGTTGAATGTACACAACGGTAACAAACAATTGGGGGAACTCACGGGGCAGATAGTAAGGTCGCAGTGACACAGAAAGCAGTTCAATGTCGGGGGTACAGAGTCGCTCTCTTACCAGGATCGATTTTCCCTGTGACTGTCAGATCGCGGTCCGCTCTGACCAGGGTGAAGCCGGCCGGCTCCACTTCTCTGTCCGGGACTCTGTCATCCAGCCAAGTCTCAGTAAATGCCAGCAAACAGGCCTCCCGATATTCGTGTTGGAAGCGCAGATTCGCTGACAACTCATCCGCTTTCCCCCTCAGTGACTGGGCATTAATCAGCAAGGTGGTGGGTAAGGGAAGTTTGTTCTGCTGTATTGGATTCCGCTGCCAGCAGCGTTTTCATTATTTAGTCCGTTCGTAGCGGGTATGTACACGATCAACAAGATCAGTCCAAAACCCACCACTGGAAATCCATGGTTGGCAGAATGTTTGTAAACTAAGTGTACAAATTAAAAACATAAAATAACGCCACTAAGTGTACAAATTAAAAACATAAGATAACGCCACACTGCAGGTCGCAACAGAGACGCTGCTACCCGCTATTTTCTTAGTTACGTTCATGGTTACGTTACGTATGACGAAAGCGCGTAAGTGCAAGCCCTCAGAAACCCATAGAGATTGTATTGAAAGCTCTGAAATTTGAAAAAAATAGATTTTACATGGGAGTCTATGACAGACTTCTGGGCGATTTTCAACCTGACTGAAATCGCCCCAAAAGTGGGGGGGGGCCATTTGAAGCACGACTTTAGCCTGATTGGACATTTAGTGGCAGTCAGATCAGATTAGAACACTGATAACTACTGTTGCCGTGATATAATTGATTAGAAAAAAAATCCCTTCCTTTTCCCGTTTGGCAGTGCGTCGCCCATATCGCCCTATTGAACACACCGCCCCTGGTACTGACATTCATACTTTTGTAAAAAACTTTTATCAAATACAACCACTGAAATGTTCCTAATTAGTGTTGCTCAACTGGAGATGTAGCGGCCTTGACGTACTACGTAAGCTGAGATTCAATTGGCACAAGCGCATTCGTGCTGAGTAAGTAAGTAGCCTTGCACGAGCCAGAACGACCCATAGGGAAGGAGCCTATCTCCTGTTTCTGTAGCGTGAGGCAGCTTGATGTACCAGTACCCCCCTGGACAAGGATGCTAGTCTGTTGCAGGGACCTACCCCCAATCAATCTCCCTAATGCTGAGTGCCAAGCAGAGGAATCAGGGCCCATTTTTACAGTCTTTGGTATGACTCGGCCAGGGATTGAACACACAACCTTTATAATCTCAGGGCGGACACTGTAACCACAAGGTCACATTTTTACAAGTATCGACTGATGTGACAATGTTGTTGCTAGCACATCGTGTGACCAGTTATCAAAACTCAACTCTGCCTCAATATAAGAGAACGGAGTTGAGCGTTCCTCAGCTAGGTTAGGGTTATTCCAATGGTACTGTAGAGATGTTAGCAGGTAGATGTTACATCAGACTTTAGGGTTAGTCCAATGCAGTGGTATTCAAATTCGGGGTCACGACCCCTAGTGGGGTCGCGGGGGAACTGCAGTGGGGTCGGCACATTTTTTTCTTCAATTAAGAGTACAGATTATTGTATGGGACAACATACAACAAAAACATATATAGATATATATTTAGGTAATGTATTTATTGGTTTCTTGTACTTTTGATAAGAGATAAAAATGTAATGAATTGAATGTTATTTGTTTATGTAAAAATCTAAATTGACCAATTTTAAGGTTGTGTAATTAGATTTGGGGTAGGGTGGGGTCGCGAGAAATTCTTATGGAGATGAAATGGGGTCCCCAGAAATTCTGCAGAAAAAAATTGGGTCCAATGGTACTGTAGAGGTATCAGGTACGTGTTACATCACACTCTAGGTCCAACATGAATAACCTGTCCAGTGGTTGGTGACTAAGTGACATGTCATTGGTCACCATAGCAACACCCACCCGTAGTATGCGTTCCAGCAGGTATATCTCACTGGTCATCCCCAAAGCCAACACCTCCTTTGGCCGCCATTCCTTCCAGTTCTCTGCTGCCAATGACTGGAACGAACTGCAAAAATCTCTGAAGCTGAAGACACTTATCTCCCTCACTAACTTTAAGCATCAGTTGTCAGAGCAGCTTACAGATCACTGCACCTGTACACAGTCCATCTGAAATTAGCCCACCCAACTACCTCATCCCCATATTGTTATTTACATTGTTATTTATTTTGCTCATTTGCACCCCAGTATCTCTATTTGCACATCATATTCTGCACATCTTTTACTCCACTGTTAATACTAAATTGTAATTTTTTTCCACTATGGCCTATTTATTGCCTTACCTCCATAACTTACTACATTTGCACACACTGTATATATATTTTCTATTATGTTATTGACTGTACGTTTTGTTTATTCCATATGTAACTCTGTGTTGTTGTTGTTTTTATCGCACTGCTTTGCTTTATCTTGGCCAGGTTGCAGTTGTAAATGAGAACTTGTTCTCAACTGGCTTACCTGGTTAAATAAAGGTGGAATAAAATAAATAATAAAGAAAGAAATGTCTAATGTCCCCACATCCATCTCTATTGTGTTAAGCTCCAGTGGGAAGTTGAAAGAATTGCAATGGCTTCAGTGAAGCAATGGCTTCACTGATAATCAATAGACAGATCCATCATTGTTTTGAGTGGACATCAATTCTATTTCCATGTCACTAATTGTGTTGAGTCTCCAGTCGTCTGTTTCAGAGGAAAACAATGAGGATGTTAACAGTTTTACATCAATCCCTGTGGACTCATTCAGTTTGCTCTCTCTGTGTGACTTAATGCTATGTAACACACACATTACTAGGTGATAGCGGATCATAATTATTACAGTACATCACATTTTAGTAGCCTACTCCATTCTCCACCAGAGGACTACCCTACTCTATGTATTTCTCATTTCCCAGTAATGTTCTTTCACCTTCTGCCAAATTGGCTTTTAATTAAGAGGGTAGAGAAACGTGCAGCTAATCTAAAAAGACACGCAGCATTCCTCCATGGAAATAAGAAAGGAATCTTCTTAAACTACATGAAGTGGGTATCCCTCCCTCGAGAGAGAGGACCATAGCCAGGATAGCTGTGTTGGATTAGCATACACACGGCTTTTTGAAAGATGCTAGCTAGCTGCTAGCCCCAGAGACCCAACACTCATGTCCCTCACCCTCTCCCCAATTAATTCCAGTCCTGCTAGGGCTTCACTGCCTTTCTTTCTCTCGTAGAAAGAGCAGAGCTGTCAGAGAATGTTAAGGCAGCTTTTAAATGACAGTAGAAGTGGGAAATATAGGAGTAACTATATCGACTGTATAAATATAGGAGTAACTATAGACTGTATAAATATAGGAATAACTATAGACTGTATGAATATAGGAATAACTATAGACTGTAAATATAGGAATAACTATAGACTGTATGAATATAGGAGTAACTATAGACTGTATAAATATAGGAGTAACTATAGACTGTAAATATAGGAATAACTATAGACTGTATAAATATAGGAGTAACTATAGACTGTAAATATAGGAATAACTATAGACTGTATAAATATAGGAGTAACTATAGACTGTAAATATAGGAATAACTATAGACTGTATAAATATAGGAATAACTATAGACTGTAAATATAGGAATAACTATAGACTGTATAAATATAGGAGTAACTATAGATTGTATAAATATAGGAATAACTATAGACTGTAAATATAGGAATAACTATAGACTGTATAAATATAGGAGTAACTATAGACTGTAAATATAGGAATAACTATAGACTGTATAAATATAGGAGTAACTATAGACTGTATAAATATAGGAATAACTATAGACTGTAAATATAGGAATAACTATAGACTGTATAAATATAGGAGTAACTATAGACTGTATAAATATAGGAGTAACTATAGAGTGTATAAATATAGGAATAACTATAGACTGTATAAATATAGGAATAACTATAGACTGTATAAATATAGGAGTAACTATAGACTGTATAAATATAGGAGTAACTATATAGACTGTATAAATATAGGAGTAACTATAGACTGTATACATATAGGAGTAACTATAGACTGTATAAATATAGGAATAACTATAGACTGTATAAATATAGGAGTAACTATAGACTGTATAAATATAGGAGTAACTATAGACTGTATAAATATAGGAGTAACTATAGACTGTAGAAATAGAGGAGTAACTATAGACTGTAAATATAGGAATAACTATAGACTGTATAAATATAGGAGTAACTATAGACTGTATAAATATAGGAATAACTATAGACTGTAAATATAGGAATAACTATAGACTGTATAAATATAGGAGTAACTATAGACTGTATAAATATAGGAGTAACTATAGACTGTATGAATATAGGAATAACTATAGACTGTAAATATAGGAATAACTATAGACTGTATAAATATAGGAGTAACTATAGACTGTATAAATATAGGAATAACTATAGACTGTAAATATAAGAATAACTATAGACTGTATAAATATAGGAGTAACTATAGACTGTAAATATAGGAATAACTATAGACTGTATAAATATAGGAGTAACTATAGACTGTAAATATAGGAATAACTATAGACTGTATAAATATAGGAGTAACTATAGACTGTATGAATATAGGAGTAACTATAGACTGTAAATATAGGAATAACTATAGACTGTATAAATATAGGAATAACTATAGACTGTTAATATAGGAATAACTATAGACTGTATAAATATAGGAATAACTATAGACTGTATAAATATAGGAATAACTATAGACTGTAAATATAGGAATAACTATAGACTGTATAAATATAGGAGTAACTATAGACTGTATAAATATAGGAATAACTATAGACTGTAAATATAGGAATAACTATAGACTGTATAAATATAGGAGTAACTATAGACTGTATAAATATAGGAATAACTATAGACTGTAAATATAGGAATAACTATAGACTGTATAAATATAGGAGTAACTATAGACTGTAAATATAGGAATAACTATAGACTGTATAAATATAGGAGTAACTATAGACTGTAAATATAGGAATAACTATAGACTGTATAAATATAGGAGTAACTATAGACTGTAAATATAGGAATAACTATAGACTGTATAAATATAGGAGTAACTATAGACTGTATACATATAGGAATAACTATAGATTGTATAAATATAGGAGTAACTATAGACTGTATAAATATAGGAGTAACTATAGACTGTATAAATATAGGAATAACTATAGACTGTATAAATATAGGAATAACTATAGACTGTATAAATATAGGAATAACTATAGACTGTAAATATAGGAATAACTATAGACTGTATAAATATAGGAGTAACTATAGACTGTAAATATAGGAATAACTATAGACTGTATAAATATAGGAGTAACTATAGACTGTAAAGATAGGAATAACTATAGACTGTATAAATATAGGAGTAACTATAGACTGTAAATATAGGAATAACTATAGACTGTATAAATATAGGAATAACTATAGACTGTAAATATAGGAATAACTATAGACTGTATAAATATAGGAGTAACTATAGACTGTATAAATATAGGAATAACTATAGACTGTAAATATAGGAATAACTATAGACTGTATGAATATAGGAGTAACTATAGACTGTAAATATAGGAATAACTATAGACTGTATAAATATAGGAGTAACTATAGACTGTATAAATATAGGAATAACTATAGACTGTAAATATAGGAATAACTATAGACTGTATAAATATAGGAGTAACTATAGACTGTATAAATATAGGAATAACTATAGACTGTATAAATATAGGAATAACTATAGACTGTATAAATATAGGAGTAACTATAGACTGTATAAATATAGGAGTAACTATATAGACTGTATAAATATAGGAGTAACTATAGACTGTATAAATATAGGAGTAACTATAGACTGTATAAATATAGGAATAACTATAGACTGTATAAATATAGGAGTAACTATAGACTGTATAAATATAGGAGTAACTATAGACTGTATAAATATAGGAGTAACTATAGACTGTATAAATAGAGGAGTAACTATAGACTGTAAATATAGGAATAACTATAGACTGTATAAATATAGGAGTAACTATAGACTGTATAAATATAGGAGTAACTATAGACTGTATAAATATAGGAATAACTATAGACTGTAAATATAGGAATAACTATAGACTGTATAAATATAGGAGTAACTATAGACTGTAAATATAGGAATAACTATAGACTGTATAAATATAGGAGTAACTATAGACTGTATAAATATAGGAATAACTATAGACTGTAAATATAGGAATAACTATAGACTGTATAAATATAGGAGTAACTATAGACTGTATAAATATAGGAGTAACTATAGAGTGTATAAATATAGGAATAACTATAGACTGTATAAATATAGGAATAACTATAGACTGTATACATATAGGAGTAACTATAGACTGTATAAATATAGGAATAACTATAGACTGTATAAATATAGGAGTAACTATATAGACTGTATAAATATAGGAGTAACTATAGACTGTATACATATAGGAGTAACTATAGACTGTATACATATAGGAGTAACTATATAGACTGTATAAATATAGGAGTAACTATAGACTGTATAAATATAGGAGTAACTATAGACTGTATAAATATAGGAATAACTATAGACTGTATAAATATAGGAGTAACTATAGACTGTATAAATATAGGAGTAACTATAGACTGTATAAATATAGGAGTAACTATAGACTGTATAAATAGAGGAGTAACTATAGACTGTAAGTATAGGAATAACTATAGACTGTATAAATATAGGAGTAACTATAGACTGTATAAATATAGGAATAACTATAGACTGTAAATATAGGAATAACTATAGACTGTATAAATATAGGAGTAACTATAGACTGTATAAATATAGGAGTAACTATAGACTGTATGAATATAGGAATAACTATAGACTGTAAATATAGGAATAACTATAGACTGTATAAATAGAGGAGTAACTATAGACTGTAAATATAGGAATAACTATAGACTGTATAAATATAGGAGTAACTATAGACTGTATAAATATAGGAGTAACTATAGACTGTATAAATATAGGAATAACTATAGACTGTAAATATAGGAATAACTATAGACTGTATAAATATAGGAGTAACTATAGACTGTAAATATAGGAATAACTATAGACTGTATAAATATAGGAGTAACTATAGACTGTAAATATAGGAATAACTATAGACTGTATAAATATAGGAGTAACTATAGACTGTATGAATATAGGAGTAACTATAGACTGTAAATATAGGAATAACTATAGACTGTATAATTATAGGAGTAACTATAGACTGTATACATATAGGAATAACTATAGCCTGTATAAATATAGGAGTAACTATAGACTGTATACATATTGGAGTAACTATAGACTGTATAAATAAGGAGTAACTATATAGACTGTATTAATATGGTCGTAACTATAGACTGTGTAAATATATTAGTAACTATACACTGTGTAAATATAGGAGTAACTAAAGACTGAATAAATATAGGAGTAACTATAGACTGTATAAATATAGGAGTAACTATAGACTGTATACATATAGGAGTAACTATAGACTGTATAAATATAGGAGTAACTATAGACTGTAAATATAGGAGTAACTATAGACTGCGTAAATATAGGAATAACTATAGATTGTATAAATATAGGAGTAACTATAGACTGTATAAATATAGGAGTAACTATAGACTGTATAAATATAGGAATAACTATAGACTGTATAAATATAGGAATAACTATAGACTGTATAAATATAGGAATAACTATAGACTGTAAATATAGGAATAACTATAGACTGTATAAATATAGGAGTAACTATAGACTGTAAATATAGGAATAACTATAGACTGTATAAATATAGGAGTAACTATAGACTGTAAAGATAGGAATAACTATAGACTGTATAAATATAGGAGTAACTATAGACTGTAAATATAGGAATAACTATAGACTGTATAAATATAGGAATAACTATAGACTGTAAATATAGGAATAACTATAGACTGTATAAATATAGGAGTAACTATAGACTGTATAAATATAGGAATAACTATAGACTGTAAATATAGGAATAACTATAGACTGTATGAATATAGGAGTAACTATAGACTGTATTAATATAGTAGTAACTATAGACTGTATAAATATAGGAGTAACTATAGACTGTATAAATATAGGAATAACTATAGACTGTAAATATAGGAATAACTATAGACTGAATAAATATAGGAGTAACTATAGACTGTATAAATATAGGAGTAACTATAGACTGTATACATATAGGAGTAACTATAGACTGTATAAATATAGGAGTAACTATAGACTGTAAATATAGGAGTAACTATAGACTGCGTAAATATAGGAATAACTATAGACTGAATAAATATAGGAGTAACTATAGACTGTATAAATATAAGAGTAACTATATACTGTATAAATATAGGAGTAACTATAGACTGTATACATATTGGAGTAACTATAGACTGTATAAATAAGGAGTAACTATATAGACTGTATTAATATAGTAGTAACTATAGACTGTGTAAATATACGAGTAACTATACACTGTGTAAATATAGGAGTAACTATAGACTGAATAAATATAGGAGTAACTATAGACTGTATAAATATAGGAGTAGCTATAGACTGTATACATATAGGAGTAACTATAGACTGTAAATATAGGAGTAACTATAGACTGTATACATATAGGAGTAACTATAGACTGTATACATATAGGAGTAACTATAGACTGTATAAATATAGGAATAACTGTAGACTGTATAAATATAGGAATAACTATAGACTGTATAAATATAGGAGTAACTATAGACTGTATAAATATAGGAGTAACTATAGACTGTATAAATATAGGAATAACTATAGACTGTATAAATATTAAGAGTAACTATATAGACTGTATAAATATAGGAGTAACTATAGACTGTATAAATATAAGAGTAACTATTGACTGTATACATATTGGAGTAACTATAGACTGTATAAATAAGGAGTAACTATATAGACTGTATAATAAGATGTCAGGGTTTTCTGCATTATGGAGACATGCAAAATGCCATTATAGGAGAAGGTTTAAGCAGTGTTGTAATAGCTCAACCTTTTCATTCAAAGCCATATTACATAATATCCCAATATTACTTCTGGAGCCTGTGTATTGTCTCTTAATGTTTTGTACCATCCATGTCTCTCCATATCCACATCACTACTGCCCTCTGCTGGTGATGGTAGTGTACTGTCTGTGTTGATCTCTGAAGAGGTTTACAGACTAGTACAGTATGTGGCATGCTATCAGTGTGTGTATGTGTGTGTGTGTTATAATCCTGACTGGCTGGACATAGTGTATTATCCCTGTTGTAACATGGTCATCCCCAGGCTGATGATTGATAGAAGACTCCAGTGTGTGTGTTTACTGCCAGTGAAACGTGACAGAGGGAAGGGGGCTTGGCACATACCCACAGATTATTATGATGTTCCTTGCAGTGTTGTTGCATGTGTAGCAGATGTGGGCTAGTTAGCATACTAGTAGCCATCATGCAGTGACGTCACATGCCCTGAAACCTACAGTGTTGCACTCGCCCAACAAGGACCCATGGTCTTGGTAGGGAAATGATTAGCACGCTAACTTCCTCTTTCCTGCTCTACCTGTTCAGTAGTACAGATAGTTCTATTGCTCTGAGCTGATGTCAGTACAAATACCATTCAGCTTTATCCCCATGTACTGTAACTACTGTCCATACATCTGATATCTGCCAGTGACAGCACGGCATTTGTGATTAAATACAGATTATCTCTCTCTGTGTCTCTCTCTCTCTCTCTCTCTCTCTCTCTCTCTCTCTCTCTCTCTCTCTCTCTCTCTCTCTCTCTCTCTCTGTCTCTCTCTCTCTGTCTCTCTCTCTCTCTCTCTCTCTCTCTCTCTCTCTGAATGGGTTCAGTCACTTTTAAAAACGCCTCACCTCTGAACACAGCCCCTTATTGGTGGGAGAAACATCCACATGACTCTCTGTAGGTACACCAGAGAGGGCAAAGGGAAATCTGTTTGGGCTGTTCAGATTATTAACAGATCCTCTTCTGTGTCACAGCTTATATCAGACCAGACCGGGACACAGTTTGTACCAGACAGGTACATGGAGGCTTTGTCTGTCACTGTCTGGTTCTCTTCTGCACGCGCAGCACATGATTCTGGACCTTTTGTCAGGTGTTCTATGAACGCAATTCTACCTGGAAAATCTCTACTTGTCTGTCTTCCAAATAATATTTATTTATCCATTGCCTCCTTCAAGAAACTGTTCTTCATCTCTTCCTTTGAGACACTCTTGTACACACAGCGTTGGACCTTAGAACTAGAGAGTAGGACTTCTGAAGAATTAAAACTTAGTTCCACTCTACAGAAAGACAAGGACCCTAAAGAGAAACTCCCGGAGACTCTACAATAGATAACTAAGTATCTGTGATCGGTAGCGATGATCCCTACTAAGCTCCTGATGTACCGGGGTCCACGCGGCGGTGCCCCTCGCTCCGAGGCCCGTGGAGACGCGTTCAGGAGAAAGAAGTCGTGTGGAGAGTTGTTTCAGAAAGGGTACAGGGTGAGGCTGGGGCCTCGTGGAGTGGCTATGGAGAAGGAGAGGCAGAAGGGACCATATCTTGCTCTCTGGACCTCTCTGAGCTTTCTCTGCAAATGGGGTAAGAATAGAGATCTAGGGCCATAGTTATTCTATGTGGGGTAAGAATGGTAAAATATGGGGTCGGGGTCATGTTCAAACAGTCTGTCTGGTCCAGTATATGCTTCCTCTCCAAATGGGGTGTGAATAGAGATCTATGGCCATAGTCCCCCTGTCTGGTCCTGTCTGTGATTCCTAGTTCTATAAACTATGTTTAAGCAATCTACATTGTCCTGTCTGCGCTTCTGCTTAAAATGGGGTCTGGGCCCTGCTCAAACAATCTATCTAGTTCATCTCCAGATGCGGTAAGGACAGGGTCTCTATGGAAACACTCGTTGTGGTTATGATTTTTATTCTTTACTCTGCTCCTGCAGTGTGGTTGCCTGGCTACCCAAACTCCTTGCTCCGGCCAAACGCTACGCCCTGCCCATGGACGTTAGTTTCTTCTCCGCAATGGATCTGGATCTGAGTACGTTTTAGACTGTCTGATTGGTCCCAGAAACCGATGGGTTGGGCCAGAGCCAGAACACACGTGGGTAAAACAACGTTTTTGAAAATTCGCCATTGGTTAGAGCTGATCCAATCGCTGATGACTTTGTTTTTTACAAGACCCCTAATTTTGACGTCACCACAAACGTCTTTGGTGATGTCAGTCAGACTGAAGTATGTAGCGAACATAGAGCAGCGGAATCATTCAGTTTGAGTCGTCAGGCAAGCAGTGAGGTTCCAATGGCTTAGTTTGTTGGAAAATCGTGTTTGTAGCATCTGGGTTGTGGATTTAATTCCCGCATGGGCCGCGTATACTAAATATTTGTGGTAGCTGTAAGTTGCCTCACTAAGACTTGTGTTTACAGGATGTATCTGTCTACACCACGAATGAAACTTTGAACAGATCTAAAAAATACAGAGAGATTAGACTTTAATCTCGGAAACCCAAAACTAAAATATTGCGTAATTGCGTCAGATGTCGATTACATTCTGGGGGGAGATGTATAAAATAAATATACTAACCAGACTAGAGAAGTCTCCACCCCCTAAACAGACGTTTCAGTCAAGTGTGTGGGCCAAATCTCCCCTCCCCTTCTGAAATTCGAAAGATGCAAAATCGTGATTTGTCCATCTACACACCAGAACAAAGTTCCTTGTTAGTCGTCACATCCCACAGTCTGTTTACAGATACTACGACACCATCCCATGTTACGTACGTATGTCCACGAAATATTAAACTTCAAGGAAATGTTTCAAAATTAATCTGGTCAACATCGGCCTGCCCTTCCCTTACTGGTGTAAATTATTCCATATACACACACCAAACACACACACACACACACACACACACACACACACACACACACACACACACACAGTGGATCAGAGCATGGGTATATATTGGTGTTATGTAAACTGCCATTGAGGCAGGTGTTGCATTGTTTCTTTAATCCCTGGGTGAGCTCATTTTGAATTCCGACTGAGGCACATGTAGGACTGAGTATAAAAAAACATTAGGAACACCTTCCTAAAATTGAGTTGCACACAGTATAGCTACTGCACAGTAGGCAGTATGTACAGTGCATTCGGAAAGTATTCAGACCCCTTCCCTTTTTCCACTTTGTGACGTTACAGCCTTATTGTATATAAATAAAATAAAATAAATACCTAAGTATTTAGACCCTTTGCTATGAGACTCGAAATTGAGCTCCGGTGCATCCTGTTTCCATTGATCATCCTTGAGATGTTTCTACAACTTGATTGGAGTCCACCTGTGGTAAATACAATTGATTGGACATGATTTGGAAAGGCACACACCTGTCTATATAAGGTCCCACAGTTGACAGTGCATGTCATAGCAAAAACCAAGCAATGAGGTCAAAGGAATTGTCCGTAGAGTTCCGAGACAGGATTGTGTCGAGGCACAGATATGGGGGAAACCTGGCACCATCCCTACGGTGAAGCATGGTGGTGGCAGCATTATGCTGTGGGGATGTTTTTCAGTGGCAGGGACTGGGAGACTAGTCAGGACCGATGGAAAGATTAACGAAGCAAAGTACAAAGAGATCTTTGATGAAAATCTGCTCCAGAGCGCTCAGGACCTCAGACTGGGGTAAGGGGTTCACTTTCCAACAGGACAACAACCCTAAGCACATAGCCAAGACAACGCAGGAGTGGCTTCGGGACAAGTATCTGAATGTCCTTGAGTGGCCCAGCCCGGACTTGAACCCGATCAAACATCTCTGGAGAGACCTGAAAATAGCTGTGCAGCGATGCTCCCCATCCAACCTGACAGAGCTTGAAAGGTGCTTAAACAAAGTACTGAGTAAAGGGTCTGAATACCTATGTAAATGTAATACTTCCGTTTTTTAAATTTTTTTGACATTTGCAAAACTTAAAAAAAAAACTGTTTTTGTTTTGTCATTATGTGTAGATTGATGAGGGGAAAAAAATTATTTTATCGATTTTAGAATAAGGCTGTAACATAAAATGTGGAAAATGTCAAGGGGTCTGAATACCTTCCGAATGCATTTGTATATATGAAGAATACAGTACTGTATGTATGCTTAACGTACAGATGTAGGATCTTAATTTGAGCCAGAAAATAGTCCTGCAGCAACAGAAAAAGTGATTTATCATGTGGATTAAAATTAATGAACATTTTTTGTAGGGGTTGATACATTTTTCGTTAGGGAAAATGAAGTCTGACATTTTAAAGTGGAAATTACAAAGGTACATTTTTAAACCTTGAATACACTATAAGTTTGCATTTCCTGTAGTGCAGGTAAATTCCGGGCAATGTTTGCTGCCCACACAAGTGATTTCTTACTAAATATTTTGGTGATATATCGACAATGTTTTGACTAACATGGACTTTCTCAGGTGTTCTTGTTCTGTCCAGTATTGTCATGTCATTTTTATGGTCAGCTCTTGTGTGATGTATGGTGTGCGTAAAACACTATCCTTTTATAGTATGTATGATTATTAACCTTTATTCATCTCTCTCTCTCTCTCTCTCTCTCTCTCTCTCTCTCTCTCTCTCTCTCTCTCTCTCTCTCTCTCTCTCTCTCTCTCTCTCTCTCTCTCTCTCTCTCTCTCAGGTTTAAGATTCCTGAGAGCCTTGAGATTGATACAGTTCTCAGAAATTTTACAGTTTTTGAATATCTTAAAAACAAGGTAAGTATTAGGGCTTTCATTGGTCTACCGCCACCAATCCAGCACCACACCAACTATCTACAGAATCCATCTGACATAGAAGCTCGGGTCAGGTTTGCTCTCTGTCTAGATGCTGTGGTAACACTTTATTTTACAGTCCTGTTGCAGACTTATTCTAAGATATTTGAACTTATGTGGTAACAACTTCAAAGCATGCAGGGAAAGGGGGATACCTAGTCAGTTGTACAACTGAATGCGTTCAACTGAAATGTGGCTTCTGCATTTGAGCACCAGATACAAATTTTACATGTACATTTTAGTCATTTAGCAGACGCTCTTATCCAGAGCGACTTGCAGTAGTGAGTGCATTTTGTACTTTTTCGTACTGGTCCCCTGTGGGAATCGAACCCACAACCCTGGCGTTGCAAGTGCCATGCGCTCCCAACTGAGCCACATGGGACACATTGTATAGCAGCTCCCGCAGTGCTTGTTCCAATGAATCTCACTCATATCTTCTGAAATTGTTATGTAATAACTATTTATTTGAACTTCCATTTTCCCATGTAGTGGCTGAGTAAATAGCAGGACTGTACAGTAAAGTGTCACTGAGGTTTTTTCTAGATGACTGTTTGGCCCAGCGTGCCTCTCCTCTCCTTTCTGGACTGTTGACACTGTAAACACAGAGTTGTTGAGTAATGTACAGTAATCCTCTCTTTCTGTGGTTTGGCACTAACGTAGGTGGGGGAGGGATAGATAGAGAGGGAGGGAGGGAGAGAGATAAAGGGAAAGGGAGAGAGAGAGAAAGGGAAAGGGAGAGTGTATGATAAATGTAGACAGATCCTGAACTAAAGCATGACACTATTACAGCAGGGCAAGAACAGACACTGTGGTAGCTGTTGACTATATGTAGGAAACACAACACAAGATGATGGTTAGAGTGCTGGCAACAGCATTCCACAAAAGCTGTCATGACATAATGTACGTTCTTAGCAGTTCAATAGAGTAATCCCTTTCAGCTTAATTCATTTTATGTTTGTTTGGTTGCATTTTAGTTTTTGACCTGATCCCATCCCCTAGAGACCCACAGTCCCATTAATTTCCTGGCTTAGAGGAAGAGGACAGAATAGAATATTTAGTTTTTTCAAATAATTTATTATAATACATAAATACATTTTATTTTGCATCTTACTGGCATACCATGCCAGACACAAAGACAGAACTTGACGTAATGATAAAATAATGACAGAAGCACAGAGTACATGTACAGGACAGTACGGTACTTTACAACCTAAGCCAGGTGTTTTCTAGCCTCACCATCTCAGACCCAATAGATGAGCCTCTCCCATTACATTATTCTCTTTCTGTCACCTGGTCTGGATCTCTTTGAGAGATTTTTATGGTTCTTATTCTACCCAGCAATTCCATCAAGCTGGTGAACCTGTGTTCCATCTTCATAAGCACATGGCTAACAGCTGCCGGATTCATACATTTGGTAAGTGGCCGGGCGGGGGGGTTGTGCTACGGGGGAGTAAGGGAGGTGAGAACTCCTAACGCTTGGTCCGAAAACAACCTCTAGCCCCTCCCTTCCCCCTGGATGTGTGGCAGATCTGGAGTGCTGAAGGGTCCCAGACCAACCCCTACCCCCTACCCCCTGGGCACTCCTGTCGGTTTGAAACGATCGGATAGGTATGTAAGCAATACGGAACTAAATGTATACAGTTGTGGTCACTAAAAAGTTAGATATATTTTATTAAACCCTGCACTGCGCTACAGGTGTTTTTGTGACAAACTATTGCTGGGATACCCTACAGCACCGTGTTGCACACCCATTGTGGCAATAGTTCTGCCAGTACCAAAATACAACATTTTCAGTGCCCGCAACTGTATGAAAGTTCCCAGCCTATCTGAAGGCAAGGTGAAGCAGCAAATTACCATATTGCTTAAACCTATCCGATCCTCTCAGATCCACAGCAGGGCCTAGGGGGTAGGGGCGGGCTTGATTTGGGAATCAGCATGTTAGTTAAAAAGACTAGGTGGGCGCCGTCTTCGTATAGCCCCCACCTACCCGGTTCAGATGTGCTGCCACCCTAGGGGAGGGGGCTAGGGATTGCCTTCGGACCGGCCAATAGAGGGTGTTTCCATGTGATGATGAAGAGTTAGGGGCGCTTTAATCAATCAGTAGAACTACAGATCAATGTCTGTCCTTTTGAATCAGTAAAACTACAGATCATTTAATCAAATCTGACCTTTTTTCACTTTTTCTGTTATTTCTTACAAACAGCTGGCTCAAGTTGTCAGTACATTTATGTCAATGGCTCAACCAACAGTACAGTAACACACCAACCAATACAGCATTAGAACATGCAGGAGGATACTGCTAACCTCCTGACACTAGATGGCAGCATCAGATCAACCAGAAATCCTGTTTATCAGATTAGAATGAAAGCACATCAGTTCACCAGGGCCAGATTCAATCAAACTTGTGTTGAGAAGGTCGTATGCAGGGCCTTTGTTTGCAAACTGCTGCCCGAAGTGTCAGACCCATGTCGTGTTCAGTTCAGTTGTTCCGAACTGGAGGCACTAACCAGTGGAGGAGGTACTCGGTAGTGTTACAGCATCCTCAACCACGCAGGAAATGGATTAATCCGCGGGAAGACATGTTTGTTGGCTACTGTGTAAACTCTGCAATGCTGGTTTGATTGACTCTTAAGACCATGTTGGTGGTAGGATGAACCTATATAACCTGCATGCATAGAATTTATAGAACCTGCTTCAGAGGTTGTGATCAAAATCCTTCCAAAGTTTTTGCTTCTGACTGACATTCTACCCTGTTCAAATCTCCTTCCCGCTCCTGTTTCTAGGTGGAAAACTCAGGGGATCCTTGGGAAAACTTCCAAAATTCCCAGTCACTTTCCTATTGGGAATGTGTCTACTTGCTCATGGTCACTATGTCAACAGTGGGCTACGGGGATGTCTATGCAAAAACCACCCTGGGACGCCTGTTCATGGTCTTCTTCATCCTCGGGGGTTTGGTAAAACAAAGTTTTCTCTCCCCACCTCCCCCTTGCCCCCCACCCTCAACCTGCCTGTCCCCATCTTCACACCATAGAACTGTTAAACCAGACAGCAAAATCAGTAAACGATACTTTAGACCTCAATGTCTTACTCAACATTATTACCTGTTTAGTATTTTGCAATGTAGCTTTATGCTAGTTTAGCAATGTTTACATAGCACTGTTAAGCTTACCTATTTAGATATGTACAGTATACCTACCTGCTTACACTACTATCAATGTTATTTGTCTGTTGGTGTTATTGCAGTGATGCCTCCTGTAGTAGCCTGTATCTGGGTACTGTAGTTTCTCCCCTTGCCCCCCTCCCTATAGCGTGTGGGTTGTATTGGTCTGAAGAGTAGTTCTAAGATAATGTACTACACCTGCAGTCTGATGATGTTGTTGTTGCCGTTCTTCTTAAAGCAGTCTGCGATTTCAGGACTACTCCCTTCCTCTCGTGTCCCTCCCCACTATTCCAACAAACACAGTGGCAGGAAGACCAGGCCTAGGCCAGCCTGAGTGTTACCATAGCGACTGCAGCTCTTTTTCCCCTCTGACATTTAACCCCAGTCAGACCAGCACCCCCTAGAAGAAAAGGGGCTCAGGTAGATGATCAAAGATTTGAATAGTTATACAGTTAGCAAACGGCTCAAAGGTTTGAATTGCTATACAGTTAGCAAACTTCTCAAAGGTTTGAATAGCTATACCGTTAGCAAACAGCTCAAAGATTTGAATAGCTATACAGTTAGCAAACTTCTCAAAGGTTTGAATAGCTATACAGTTAGCAAACTTCTCAAAGGTTTGAATAGCTATACAGTTAGCAAATAGCTCAACGGTTTGTGAATAGCCAAACTGTTAGAGAATAACCCAACAGGTAGTGGGTAGCTAAATGGCTAGCAAAGCGCTCTACAGCTAAACAGTCATCATAAAGAACTAAACAGTGCTAGCATAATATTGACATTGACATAGGCAGGAAAATATCATTACTGTACCTCAGGACAGGACAGCAGGCTGCAACAGTTTGCCAAATGCATCCAGCTCATTCCCACTGCCCTCCAAATGAGTCTTAATGTGTTTTGCAGCTGTGGACCATCAGGCCGGCCTGCTCAAATCAACCTGCCACATCATTGGTGTTTGTTGGACAAAACATGGCACATAGGTTTTTTTCCCCCTCTTCTCTTTGCCACTTCCAGATATTTTGGACACTATTACAGATCGACCGTTGTTGGTCGGCTGTGACGATATTTATGCTTTTTTTTTTTTCTTCCCAAAACCAATGACCCTTAAAAACTGGGGTTTTCTTAATACAAATATTTTGTTTTGATTTTACCCCCGAAATTATTTAAAAAAACATTGATTGGGCAACGCAGCGCTATCTCTTAGTTTGTTCTCTTCTTTAAAGTGTCAGTGAGAACTACAAGAGAAACTTCTGGACACTAACATCCCCCCAGTTTTTCAGCATTTGCACATTTATTTGATATCTTAAGAACTCTGTTTGGATTTAAGCGCCCGCTAGCCGGCTCCCCCTCCACTTCCTCTATGACCTAGTGTCTTCTTTAGTCTCTTCTTCTGTCTCCTATCTTCTCCTTAGGCCATGTTTGCCAGCTACGTCCCTGAAATCATAGAGTTAATAGGAAACCGCAAGAAATATGGTGGTTCCTATAGTGCGGTTAATGGGAGAAAGTAAGTATTTTCCGTAAGGTTCTGCTGTCTTTCCTTGTACGCGGTAGAACCCTTTCTGCATGCCCTTTTCTTTCTCTGTTCCATGCATGTAGGCCATGTTTGCTCGCTACGTGCCAGAAATTGCTGCTCTCATCCTTAATCGGAAGAAATACGGAGGGAGTTATAACTCAACACGAGGCAGAAAGTAAGTCCAAATCCAGACAAGGTGTGTTTGTGTGACACGAGTGCGCCCCCCTCAGGTTTAGAGTGGTATGGGGGGTTGATTCACCAAATTACCATTACTGTAGTCACACTGCGTGACTGGAGACCTTGGCCATAAGGACACATGTCCATGTCACTTTACTCTCTCTCTCTCTCTCTGTCTCTCTCTCTCTCTCTCTCTCTCTCTCTCTCTCTCTCTCTCTCTCTCTCTCTCTCTCTCTCTCTCTCTCTCTCTCTCTCTCTCTCTCTCCCTGTCTCTCTCTCTCTCCCTATCTCTCTCTCTCTCCCTGTCTCTCTCTCTCTCCCGGTCTCTCTCTCTCTCTCCCTGTCTCTCTCTCTCTCTCTCTCTCTCTCTCTCTCTCTCTGTCTCTCTCTCTCTCCTATCTCTCTCTCTCTCCCTGTCTCTCTCTCTCTCCCGGTCTCTCTCTCTCTCTCTCTCTCTCTCTCTCTCTCTCTCTCTCTCTCTCTCTCTCTCTCTCTCTCTCTCTCTCTCTCTCTCTCTCTCTCTCTCTCTCTCTCTCTCTCTCTCTCTCTCCCTGTCTCTCTCTCTCTCCCTATCTCTCTCTCTCCCGGTCTCTCTCTCTCTCTCCCTGTCTCTCTCTCTCCCTGTCTCTCTCTCTCCCTGTCTCACTCTCTCCCTGTCTCTCTCTCCCTGTCTCTCTCTCTCCCTGTGTCACTCTCTCCCTGTCTCTCTCTCTCCCTGTCTCACTCTCTCCCCCCTGTCTCATTCTCTCCCCCTGTCTCACTCTCTCCCTGTCTCTCTCACTCCCTGTCTCTCTCTCTCCCTGTCTCTCTCTCTCCCTGTCTCTCTCTCTCCCTGTCTCACTCTCTCACTGTCTGTCTTCTCTAATCTCTCTCTCTCTCTCTGTCTCTGTCTGTCCCTCACTCAGTGCTCACTTGAAGTCCATCCTTGTGCTTTTGTTTTTATTTGTTACTTTGAAACATCCTATGTGCTGCATCTTAATTCATTTAAACTAGAGCTTTCATGACTACATTGTAGACATATGGTATTAATATGTGATGACTTAGAATATGTGTTGTCCTACTTCTTAATTCCGAAACCGTCCAATGACATTCCTCCAATTGTGCTCTCACTATAAGGACGAATCAGGATCATGATGATACATCATTGTAAAGAACTAGTCATGAAACCCCTACTATCTGCTGTAAAAATGTACACGTTTCTGCTTCACAAGAATATAGAAAACAATATAATCCTCATATGCATTATTATTGGTGGTCTTTTAGAAGCATCATCAATCTCAATGACATTGCAGGATATTATTTTCTTGCTTTCATTTTGCTTGAGTTACTCCGCATGAGACATGCTTTTTATTTGTATTCATTTGCATAATTTATCTGCATGTTCTAAGTGACCTGAGCTCCCCTCCGTTGGCTTTTTCACGTTTCATGGTTCCCATGGCAAACTGTACAAAAAGCTCAACTTCTTGTCTTGTCACCGCCAGCCGCATCACCTCTGCTCGACATGACTCTGGCCCTGATCTTCAGTCAGCTCCTACACCCTGAATGCTGGATGCCTCGCTCTCATTGGAGGCTCGCGATTGCTCTTGGCTTGCTTTGCCCGCTTGGTTCTTTGGTGTCCCGTCGTTTGGTTTGTGTGGCCGTAGTTGTGTGGGTTGGGGTGTTTTTGTGTGCGGGTGTGTGTGTGTGGATGTCCAGAACACAGTTTGTTGTGTTGTGTGTGTATTGTGGCTGAATCCCTTGTTCTGTGGCTCAAACCTCACTGCTCATCACAGCACATAGACTAACTAGCCTCATAGTTAGACACAGACTAACTAGCCTCATAGTTAGACACAGACTAACCTCACTGCTCCTCATAGTGTAGCTCAGCAGGATAGAGAAACTTCCTGCATCTCTTTCTCTCTTTCTCTCTGTCTTTCTTTTTCTTCTTCTTTCTCTTTCTTTCTTTCTTTATCTCTCTCTCTCTCTCTCTCTCTCTCTCTCTCTCTCTCTCTCTCTCTCTCTCTCTCTCTCTCTCTCTCTCTCTCTCTCTCTCTTTCTTTATCTGTCTCTCTCTCTCTCTCTCTCTCTCTGTCTCTGTCTCTCTCTCTCTCTCTCTCGCTCTCTCTCTCTCTCTCTCTCTCCTTCTCTCCCTCTCTCTCTCTCACCCACCCCCTTCCTCTCCCTCTCTGCATGGTCACGCAGGGCTGTCAGTGGCCCATACATACTGACATTCCACAGTAGAGAGAAAGCTATTAGAAACCAGTCTTTGTTTGAAGCTGTTTCCACGTCAGTGAGACACGATTGATGATATGTTATGTTTGTCTGGCGCCCTGCGTCTCCATTCACTGACGGGGTAATGAGCGAAGGATTTGTCAAAACTGCAGACTCCCTCTCTTTCACACACTCTCCCCCTTTCACACACTCTCCCACTTTCCCTATTTACCTCTCTCTCTCTCTCTCTCTCTGTGTCTCTCTCTCTCTCTCTCCCCCTGTCTCACTCTCTCCCTGTCTCTCTCGCTCCCTGTCTCACTCTATCCCTGTCTCTCTCTTTTTCCTCTCTCCTTCTCTATTTTTCTCTCTATCTCTCTTTCTCCCCCTCCTCTTCTCCTTCTCTCTGGCTTGAATGTACATGCATACATGTGGTAGTAATCAGGCCCTCAGTTCAGCCAGCCAATCACAGAGGCAACAGGATATGTTAAATACTGTGTTCATATTGTGTATGTACACTATAGATCATGACACATATACAAACACATTTGTCATAATGGTTTATTATTTCCTCTCTAGAGTACACTTTTTGGGCAAGGCAAAAGCTAAACAAGTTCACTGAACTGTGGGTTAGGAATAAATCCAACTTCCAGTTAATATACTACATATTTAAATGATTTATTTTCAGACAGAGTACAGTATCATGACATGCAAGCAAACACACACACACACACACCAGTTAGCATAGTGACAGGTCTCAGGTCGCCTACGCTGATGTCATTAAGACGAGCGTTCTGTTGGCTCTCAACTCGCTGCACTCATGGCCTTATGGTTCTCATTAGGGCTCTGTGATTTTCATAACAGCTCTGTGGTTTCCATTAGGCCCCACTAAAACAGAGGGGCTGGCGTGGAATCTGAATGTGTTAGTTCTCTGAGGGCCTGTGAAGGCTAGCAGCCTGAGGTGTGGAGACCTGGTGACTCTCATCCCTGTCACATATATTATATAGTATGTTCAGCACGCTCCCTCTAGTGTGCATTAGGGAATTTAATGCACATTTATTAACATAAATAAATAGCCCAATTATTGTGACACGG
This sequence comes from Coregonus clupeaformis, assembly GCF_020615455.1. Lineage (NCBI taxonomy): Eukaryota > Metazoa > Chordata > Actinopteri > Salmoniformes > Salmonidae > Coregonus > Coregonus clupeaformis. Next base: position 15,366,920 of record NC_059228.1, read on the forward strand.
AACATGTAGTTATCTACATGAATAACATTACAGTATACAGTATATAAGATATCCAGTATTCAGGTTAGATAGCATCAAAATATATCTTCCTTGTTTCTGTGGCTAATGGTATTTTTTATGCTACACCATGTTCCATTAGTTACAGTGATATAGGCCACTGTCGAGTGGAAAACACAAGAAATCTGGTGTTTTGTTGCCTTTCCTTCTGCATCCTACAGTATCAGCCTAAGGATCAGAGCGAAATCAATGGTGTGACCTCTGCTGCTGGTGTTTGAGCTGTCTGTTTGATGTGGTGAAGTATTTAATGTGTTCCTGATGATATGATTTGTTATATTGTTGATATCCTGCATGGTGTGTAATGCACGTTCTCAGACTTCCCTTGTGCATTTTGGTGTGATGCTGTGTACCTTTTATTGTGGCGCTTGGTATTTGTGTGTAATATTTTCTCATATGTTCTGTGCCACCGTGATTGTACACCCAACTTTTGTTTTTTGAGTGTGATGTTTCATTGAGGAGTCCAGGGTTGAATATGCTTAAAATAAGTTATATTTTTTTCCAGCAGGCAGCCTAGCGGTTAGAGCGTTGGGCCAGTAACCGAAAGTTTACCGTCAAGGTGGAAATCTGTCTGTGTCCTTGAGCAAGGCACTTAACCCTAATTTGCTCCAGGGGCACTGCACTTCTATGGCTGACCCTGTAAAACAACACATTTCACTGCACCTATCTGGCGTATGACAATAATTTAAAAAAAACATATAATTGTTGAATCATGTATCCTTACTACTCCTTTAAATATGTAGCCAAATACCTTCCTTGGCTTGGATACCGTGCTGTTGTCTCTAATGCTAGCCCTGGCACACCAATAGGGGAAATCATCAGTAGTCTGTCCGTCCTTTAATGAAGTCAACTGAATCGTTTATACTCCCAACAATTGTTCCGCTAAAAAAAAATCTGTCAAGCTCCACTGATAACTAATATATTCATGGAGAAGAGATGTCTGAGATGAGATGTGTGTGTGTGTGTGTGTGTGTGTGTGTGTGTGTGTGTGTGTGTGTGTGTGTGCGACCACGCCTGTATGTGTGCATGCTCTCTTAACGCAGCGCCACAAAACAGCCAGACACTACGCTGCACAAATCCCATTTACTCAGCCTCTGAAGATGACTTCTGGAGATTGGGAGTAGGAAAACAAGATGTTTATGTCTCCCTGAATGGGACACATCATCTTCTGCCAACTGCTGCAGGCTCCTCACTAAGACCTCTGCTCATCATCTGATCTAACCAGACAGAGCTCGCAGCCTCATTCCATCACGGGATAGCCAGGCCAGGGCCCACCATGCAATCATCACTGCTCTTTTAAATGCTTAAAGGGATGATGGCCAGATCTGTAAAGATCATTATGTTATGCTCAATGGCTACCAGGCCGTGTGTTGTCACCATGTTATGTCCACCAGGTGATGTCTACTCCCTGACCTCTGGCCATGTCCACCTCAGTCTGCTTTAAACCTCCTTAATGTGCTTCAGTGGCACTTGGTCACAATGATCTGGACTGGACTTCATCACCAACTGATACAGACTTCCTTACCATTCATATTCACACCACCTGAGAATTCACTCACTCTCTGTTACAGTTGAGTCCTCCATATACAACAGGAGTTAATGTATGATCTAATGGTCTCATCTTCTCCCAGTATGAGAACATGGGCTTGGATCAGAGTGTGGTGGGTTAGAACCAGGAGTTGGAACTGGTTGGAACAGAACAGAAAACTGAAAAATTTATTGAGGAACAGAATCAGAACCAAGAACAAAAGTGATCTATACTGTTCCGGAACAGAACTGTTATTTAAAAATGAATGGGAACCGGTTAATAATGTTATTTTACGTTCCAGGGCATTATTTTCTAGTCCGACAAAAAAACGCAACAAAGTGCCTATGCAAAGCCCTCACTCCGTCACTCAGAAACGTATTCCAGTGTCTGCCTACCTGCCAGCTGACAATCTTTGGTGTGTGTGCGTGTGTAGGCCCCTCCCCCTCCGAAGCATAGTTTACTAGCCTACTGACATTACAAGCGTGATTCAGAAATTAGGGAGAGATTTTTAATTAGAGAAAAATTGGTTATCTTTTTCAATGCTAGTTAAGGATATTATAGTTATCACGTTTCACATTGGATTTATGAACTACAAAAAGGTAAGACGTGTTTTTATTTTAATTCTGGTGCTGCTCTGCACACACAAGCTTGTTAGCTAGCTAGCTCTGTTCCAACATTAAGCCAACTCTCGGAAGTTCAAAGACATTCAAAGTTCCTTCAAAGAAGCCGCTCCTCCGTAGGTATAATTCTGTGGGCCTAATTCAGATAATGCTCTTCAAGCCAAGCGTCCTCCTCCAACCTCTCTCGCTCTCTCCCCACCCACAGTCCCATCTCACGCCCTACACTTGCCTGTCCAATGCATGTAAACAACTATAGCTTGCCCGCTCCAGCAAGCTGCACTCTCCCGATGATTGGTGAAGTAATTTAATGTCGAGTTAAATGTAAAAAAAAAAAAAAAAGATTTCAGATGTTAAAAAGGAACAGAAAGGAACAATATAAACCATTACTGTTTTGAGGTTCGAACTGGTTCAGAACTTTATTTTGCTGTTCGAAACAGTGGAACTGAACCAAAAAAATAAATGGTTCTGTTCAGAACGAATTATTTTGGTTCCAATCCCTGGTTAGAACAGATTGAGTCTGATGAGTTAAGTCTTGTAAAGTGAACAGACCAAACTAAAGCTCTTCAGTGAGTCAGTAACCCAATACACAGACAGTCTAACTGCCCCACATCTCTTTAGTTAGCAGATAGAGCCATAGCCATTACACAGATTGTCTTACATACACCGTCTCTGTGTCCAATGTAATCCCCTGGATGATTAGAGGCTGGAGTCAACGAGAGTATGTTTGGGATTCTCTTTATTTGCGGTTTGGCTTTGAATGCTGGCTTGATAACATTGAGTTAGTTTTGCCAAGTACAAATGAGACCGTTGGTAAAGATGAATGGTTAAAACTGTATTTAATCCTGTGGATTAGTTGAATTATGTAGTGTTTCAACCTACTACTTTAGCTGGGTCGTTCCACGAAATAAGTGCCTTTTTGTCCCTTTGGTATTTTAAGTTTAAATTGTGCACCAATATAGAATTTTAAAAGCCTGTTCTATTCAATGAAGTGCCCTTTAATATAGACCACATGGAGAATTCAATACATCAGATTTGTAATATGAATAAAGACTGGCTAAAGAGCCAAAATTCAGCATTTTTACATGTCCCTCTGTGCATCCTCTGTGACTTCCAGGAAGATGTTAGCCCACTTCACCCCAACATTTCTCAAAGTTTTCACCATCATTGTAAAGCCCTAGTTATTTTGTTGATTTGACCAAGTCATTTCTGAAAATCATAATTGATTTAATGTGATTTAATGTTAAGGTAAAAAATAACTGTCCCTCAAGGTCAACCCTGTTATGTGAACTGAACTCTCGTTTTAATATAGTGAAACTATTCATTTTTAAATATATATTTGTAACGAAACATTGAACATCTAATAGTCAAATCATAGTGTAAAAACAGTTGAGTTGGTTCTACTCTTTTTGGCCATTTTCTGGTGTTTTGTGGTGGAAAACTGAGCAGGACGAGCATAACACGACAGCCCTGTTACCTGTTGTTAGATAGACAGGCTAGACATGCATTCAATTGCCCCTCCCTGTTTCACTCAACAAGCTTCCATTCCCCCTTTATGGCTGATTTAAGATGAAATCATCAACCCTGTTACGGTCAACCCTGTTACTTTATTTGGCACTTAACAGGTACTTACTATAGTCATTTTCTATTACCTTTTGAGATGGAAAACATGTTTTTTTATTAAGTTGAACATGTGCTCTTAATGACAGAATGTAAACATTTGGTGAAATCAAAAGTTTTAATTCACCAAGTTACACATCTCAAAAGACACCGAATTGGTGGAACGACCCCGCTATGAAGGCTTTGGGAAACCCATGGGTAGCTTGCCACTATCTCTGCTTTGAGCTAGACAACAGAAGTAAAGGCATATTTTGAGTCACCTGAACAGGCTTGATATGGTACAGAGAATAGGAGCAGCATCTCTGTCCAAACTGACTCAAATCTACTCAAGTATGAGTGAAGCTCTTTGAGTATTACTGTGAAACCCTCTCTATCTGAGATCCTCTCTCTCTGGAGTGGATCATCACCGTCTGACACTGGAGCCCAGAGTGGAACCATGGGACAAACAAGGTCACGACCCCAGCAATCCCCAATTTGTCCCAATCTATCCTCCTCCTGAATTCAGCAGTGCTCTCTGTCTGACATAGAACTCAACTCCACTGAAACACAGTATCCTGCCATCCACACGTCAACCAGCCTCAAGTCCTGTTTAGAGGTCCTGTCAGCCGCAGACCAAGACATTTCTTTAGAAGGCTTTTAGTAATGCCTTGTATGAAAGCGTGCGCGTATTGATGTACATGTCTTTGTCAACATATATTTGGCTCTCAGAGGGTCGGTTTGGCACAAGGGGACGGTTTCCTTATTGAGAACTGATGACAATCTAAACTAGAACATGTACTGTGTGATTTATATTTGAGGTCACTTTAAAGTGGTTCAAAGCTCAGGGTTTGATTACACATGCCATGTCAGATTTACCCCCCTACAAAAAACAAACTACAGTATTCACTTTTGTGGGGATTGCTTTTACTGAAAAGAAACCCACATAAAAAGTAATGGCTAGTTTTCAAAATACATTTGCCTGACACAAAATAGATTGAATTGGGAATTAGAGTTGTGAGTGCTTTGAATGATGTGTGTTCTTTTCGAGGTATGCCAGTGTTGGTTGGGATTTATGTTGCCTCGCTCAAATTGATTTCTCCCCCCCTTCTCCAGGCACATTGTGGTTTGTGGTCATATTACGCTCGAAAGTGTCTCCAACTTCCTCAAAGACTTCCTACACAAGGACAGGGATGATGTCAATGTAGAAATAGTTTTTCTCCATAAGTAAGTACATGTTTCACTACCTCACTTGGAACCATTACACAGGGTAGTTAAACACTAAATTATGTCAACATAAAGCATAGGAAACTACAAATCCCAACTTGCATTTGTGTCCTAACTGTCATCCCCTGTCCCCCCCTCTCTGTCTCTCTCTCTCTCTCTCTCTTTTTTTCTTCTCTACCCCCCCTCCTCCCTCCCTCCCTCTCTGTGTTCCTGTAGTATTTCCCCTAATCTTGAGCTGGAAGCCTTGTTCAAACGCCACTTTACCCAGGTAGAGTTCTACCAGGGATCTGTTCTCAACCCTCACGATCTGGCCAGAGTGAAGGTACTGTACTAGCATGTAATGCTGTTATGCATCATATTCCTCTATACTGTAGTTACATGGTGAAATGCTGTGCATGAAAAACACAACAAGAAAAAAGGCCAATACTCCTCATACCACCTTGTAAGAGTGACAACGTTTCGATCCAAGTTGGATCTTTGCTTTGACCTGAGGAAGATCAATCTGGGGTTGAAATGTTGTGATATTTGACCTGAGGAAGATCAATCTGGGGTTGAAACGTTGTAATATTTGACCTAAGGAAGATCAATGTGGGGTTGAAACTTTGTGATATTTGACCTGAGGAAGATCAATCTGGGGTTGAAATGTTGTGATATTTGACCTGAGGAAGATCAATCTGGGGTTGAAATGTTGTGATATTTGACCTGAGGAAGATCAATCTGGGGTTGAAACGTTGTGATATTTGAAGGTGAGGAAGATCAATCTAGAGTTGAAACGTTATGATATTTGACCTGAGGAAGATCAATCTGGGGTTGAAACGTTGTGATATTTGAAGGTGAGGAAGATCAATCTAGAGTTGAAACGTTTTGATATTTGACCTGAGGAAGATCAATCTGGGGTTGAAACGTTGTTATATTTGACCTGAGGAAGATCAATCTGGGGTTGAAATGTTGTGATATTTGACCTGAGGAAAATCAATCTGGGGTTGAAATGTTGTGATATTTGACCTGAGGAAGATCAATCTGGGGTTGAAACGTTGTAATATTTGACCTGAGGAAGATCAATCTGGGGTTGAAACGTTGTGATATTTGACCTGAGGAAGAACAATCTGGGGTTGAAACGTTGTAATATTTGACCTGAGGAAGAACAATCTAGAGTTGAAACGTTGTGATATTTGACCTGAGGAAGATTAATCTGGGGTTGAAACGTTGTAATATTTGAAGGTGAGGAAGATCAATCTGGGGTTGAAACGTTGTAATATTTGACCTGAGGAAAATCAATATGGGGTTGAAACGTTGTAATATTTAAAGGTGAGGAAAATCAATCTGGGGTTGAAACGTTGTGATATTTGACCTGAGGAAGATCAATCTTGGGTTGAAACGTTGTGATATTTGAAGGTGAGGAAGATCAATATGGGGTTGAAACGTTGTAATATTTGATGGTGAGAGGGTTTCTGCTGTGTATTCTCTACCTCTGTAACTCGTCATGGTTCCCTGTATAGATTGAGTCAGCAGACGCCTGTCTGATTCTGGCTAATAAGTACTGTCCAGATCCCGATGCTGAAGACGCCTCCAACATCATGAGGTAATGATGATGATGATGATGATGATGATACATATCTGGAGAAAGGACTGGGTATACAGTATGTGTTCAAAAATATATGTTTTGAATTTGTAGGGTCATCTCTATCAAGAACTATTCCCCCAAGATACGAATTATCACTCAGATGTTACAATACCATAACAAGGTGGGTCAGCACATCACTCCTACGCTTCCTGCAATGTGGCACTTAATGATAACTATGGTTCAAACACGTGTGTGTGTGTGTGTGTGTGTGTGTGTGTGTGTGTGTGTGTGTGTGTGTGTGTGTGTGTGTGTGTGTGTGTGTGTGTGTGTGTGTGTGTGTGTGTGTGTGTGTGTGTGTGTGTGTGTAGGCTCACCTGCTCAACATTCCTAGCTGGAACTGGAAGGAGGGTGATGATGCTATCTGTCTAGCAGAGCTGAAGGCTGGCTTCATAGCGCAGAGCTGTCTGGCCCAGGGCCTCTCCACCATGCTGGCCAACCTCTTCTCTATGAGGTCCTTCATCGAGGTAACATTGACACAACATTAACACAACCTTTTCAGAATGATCTCTTTCACAGAGATCACTTTAACACATCCTTTCAATAACACTGTTCTCTTTCATTGAGGTAATAATAATAATAATAATATGCCATTTAGCAGACGCTTTTATCCAAAGTGACTTACAGTCATGCGTGCATACATGTTTATGTAGTCCCGGGGATCGAACCCACTACCCTGGCATTACAAGCGCCATGCTCTACCAATTGAGCTACTGTTGCTACTGTAATGTTGACACAATGTCAGTAGGGTAACCAACATTACCACAACCTTTTCACAATGTTTTCTTTCATTGAGGAAACATTGACACAATCTCTTCTCAATACAACATTCATCAAGGAAACATTCCTTCAGCAGCACTATTAGCCAGGTTACTATCCCATTACTTATTATGGGATAGATATGTGGTTCCATGGGAGTCCTGAGCTCTGGTCTGCTGAGTGAGACATCTCTGAGGGAGTGTTTTCATTCAGAATCACAACTGTCTTTCAGTCAGTCTGGGTTATCCTTTTTATCTGTAGGGATCTTGGCACTCAGCTTTGAAAGAGCTGGTCTTCATGTCGTAAAGCTGATGGAGGAGTTTATAATGGGCGGGCTTATGAGGTCTGGATGGAGAAGAGACATCTGATGGCCATATTCCCATCCTGAAAATATAGAGTAAGACATAGAAAATAGATGGACCATTGACGCCAAACCATAACAGGTGATCTAAGCTGTGAATGAAAAGGCATTGCCCTCGTTATAGAGGGAATTAAAAGATGAGATAGGCTCTCATCATCTATGACAGCTGCAAAGCTTTCAGGAAACTCATCCATCATCGTCCATGGCAGCTCAGTGGATATAATGTAGCCTGTCTACCCTCTAGAACATCAGAAAAATAAGGGAGGAATCACTGCTCATGAGAAGAAGGAACTAAGACCTACAGTATTAGTTGTGAAGCGATACAGCCCTTGTCAGTCAGAACTAATGCTAGGCCAAGCCTGGTGAAGCAGCTTGGACCTGATATACTGGGACCAAGTCAGCAGGCCCTTCCTTTCACTGTTGGTCGTTTTTCAACAAAAACAGTCAACCAAAACGTTAAACTCAAATCATACTGTTGTTTTATAGCAGGATAAAAACATGGAATATATTATAAAAATCTTTGGCAACTGAAAGTCAATGTCAAAATGAATGACCGAAGATCATGAAATGATTATGAAACTATAATAAATTATATTAGGATCCATTTTGAATGGAGTAATTAAAATAGTTATGTGATAGAGGTGGCCTCTTCTGATTCTGTCAGCATGTCCTAGAGAGATCTCCATAAACATATGAATATAGAGACAGAATGCCATAAACAGAATGCCATAAACAGAATGCCATAAACAGAATGCTATAAACAAAATGCTATAAACAAAATGCTATAAACAGAATGCTGTTAACAGAATGCCATAAACAGAATGCTGTAAACAGAATGCTATAAACAAAATATTATAAACAGAATGCTGTAAACAGAATGCTATAAACAAAATGTTATAAACAGAATGCTATAACCAGAATGCTATTAACAGAATGTTATAAACAGAATGCTATAAACAGAATGCTTATAGTGCATGTTGGGTTGCACTTGAAGACAGATTATTGTGAGGCCTCTTAATGAGGTGAAGAGTGATGTGTCTGACAGCCGTTTTTCAGCACAGCTCTTACTAGGTCATTAAAGAGGATGCGTTCCAAATTGCACCCTATTCCCTATTTAGTGCACTACTTTTGACCAGGGTCCATAGCGTTAATGGGAATAAGGTGCACTCATGGAGAAATATCAGAAATAACAGTTCTGGGACATTCTGATGCAGATGTCTGTAATGAGCATGTGTGAGAATGGGAGAGGCGGGATCTGGATGAAGTTCATCATCAGGCCATGTTTTTTTACCAAGGCGATAATAGGCCATCGTCATGGCAGTTTGTCGTCACGCAGGACCAAATGAAAGGACACCCTCGATTAGTGTTCCCCCAAAGATGCCTGACCAATTGCAATTGCTTTTACCCCAGACAGGCGAGATGCGTGAGTGTGTTAGTTATGGAGGAAGTGTGTTCTGAGCCCCATATTAAAGCCGCTATAGCTGTCAGGAGGGGTGGAGTTATGATAGAGAGATGGGGAATGTTTCATAATGGGTCAGGATCTGAGTGTCTGCAGTTCATCAAAGTGTCTCCTCCATCGCTGTGAGACTTCTAATGAGGATGGGACTGGGAGGAAACCCAGAGGAGCTTATAAAGTGCTTAAGAAGGGTTTATAAAGGGCTAAGGTACAATGCACATTTTGCATCTGTATATGTATTTATATATGTATTTATTCATATCTATTTTCTACTTGTTGCTTCTCAGATTGAAGAGGACACATGGCAGAAGTACTATTTAGAAGGGGTAGCTAATGAGATGTACACAGAGTATCTGTCCAGTGCCTTTGTGGGGCTCTCCTTCCCAGCAGTCTGCGAGTAAGTATGACACACCACAGTCCTCTGCCCGGTACAGTACGGGTAACTCTCTCTGCTACATGTTGCTGTTCTCTTTTACTGCTACTGCTCTGTCCCTTGTAATGCTACAACTACTGAATATTAGATGGTACCAACATTAATAGTACATGAATATATTAAATAAAAATAAAAGGGACATTTTAATTTGAAAGTATTGGTGATGTTGAAATAGTAGCTACAGTGCATTCTGAAAATATTCAGACCCCTTGACTTTTTCCACATTGTGTTACGTTAAAGCCTTATTCTAAAATGTCCTCATCAATCTACACAAAATACCTCATAATGACAAAGCGAAAACAGGGTTTTAGAAATGTTAGCACATTTATTCAAAATACAAAACAGAAATACCATATTTACATAAGTATTCAGACCCTTTGCTATGAGACTCGAAATTGAGCTCAAGTTCATCCTGTTTCCATTGATCATCCTTGAGATGTTTCTACAACTTGATTGGAGTCCACCTGTGGTAAATTAAATTAATTGGACATGATTTGGAAAGGCACACACCTGTCTATATAAGGTCCCACAGTTGACAATGCATGTCAGAGCAAGAACACAGTGGCCTCCATCATTCTTAAATGGAAGAAGTTTGGAACCACCAAGACTCTTCTTAGAGCTGGCCGCCCGGCAAAACTGAGCAATCGGGGGAGAAGGGCCTTGGTCAGGGAGGTGACCAAGAACCCGATGGTCACTCTGACAGAGCTCAAGAGTTCCTCTGTGGAGATGGGAGAAACTTCCAGAAGGACAACCATCTCTGCAGCACTCCAACAATCAGGCCTTTATGGTAGAGTGGCCAGATGGAAGCCACTCCTCAGTAAAAGGCACATGACAGCCCGCTTGGAGTTTGCCAAAAGGCACCTAAAGACTCTCAGACCATGAGGAACAAGATTCTCTGGTCTGATGAAACCAAGATTGAACTCTTTGGCCTGAATGCCAAGCGTCACATCTGGAGGAAACCTGGCACCATCCCAACGGTGAAGCATGCTGGTGGCAGCATCATGCTGTGGGGATGTTTTTCAGCAGCAGGGACTAGGAGACTAGTCATGATCGAGGGAAAGATGAACGGAGCAAAGTACAGAGAGATCCTTGATGAAAACCTGCTTCAGAGCACTCAGGACCTCAGACTAGGGCGAAGGTTCACCTTCCAACAGGACAACGACCCTAAGCACACAGCCAAGACAACGCAGGAGTGACTTCAGGACAAGTCTCTGGATGTCCTAGAGTGGCCCAGCCGGAGCCCGGACTTGAACCCGATCGAACATCTCATTGTACAGGACAATGACCCAAAACACACCTCCAGGCTGTGTAAGGGCTATTTGACCAAGAAGGAGAGTGATGGAGTGCTGCATCAGATGACCTGGCCTCCACATTCACCTGACCTCAACCCAATTGAGATGGTTTGGGATGAGTTGGACCACAGAGTAAAGCAAAAAACCGCCAACAAATGCTCAGCATATGTGGGAACTCCTTCAAGACTGTTGGAAAAGTATTCCTCATGAAACTGGTTGAGAGAATGCCAAGAGTGTGCAAAGCTGTCATCAAGGCAAAGTGTGGCTCAAGGCAAAGGGTGGCTACTTTGAAGAATCTAAAATCGAAAATATATTTTTATTTGTTTAACACTTTTTTGGTTACTACATGATTCCATATGTGTTATTTCATAGTTTTGATGTCTTCACTATTATTCTACAATGTAGAAAATAGTAAAAATAAAGAAAAACTCTTGAATGAGTAGGTGTGTCCAAACATTTGACTGGTACTGTATGTAAATGTAATATTTCAGTTATTTTTAATAAATTTGCAAACATTTCTACAAACCTGTTTTTACTTTGTCATTATGGGGTATTGTGTGTAGATTGATGAGGAGAATTTTAAAAAATATGTACATTTTAGAATAAGGCTGTAACGTAACAAAATGGGGTCTGAATACTCTCCTGAATGCACTGTATACATAATGTATAACCTAAAGGAGACATAGCATTCCCTTACAATCCTCTCTCTCTCTCTCTCTCTCTCTCTCTCTCTCTGGTGTGTGTGTGTGTGTGTGTGTGTGTGTGTGTGTGTGTGTGTGTGTGTGTGTGTGTGTGTGTGTGTGTGTGTGTCAGGCTGTGCTACGTGAAGCTGAAGCTGTTGCTTATCGCCATCGAGAACAAGTCGGAGCTGGGAGAGAGCAGGTTTGTGTCTCTGTGTTTCTCTCTGTGTTGGACTCTGTCTAGGACCCTGAACCTAGGATGTTGTTCAAGATTTATCTGTAAATAGTTGTCTCTGTGTTGAACCATGATAATCACTAATGCCATTTATATTACTATTAACTTGCTAACTAGTACTACATTTCACTAACCATAAATTGCCAAATCCCACACACCCCACCCCAACACCATCAGCACTGTGAACAGTTTTTTTTACACTGACAACATTCAACTGAAAATAATGCATTTATAGTTTTTAGTACATAATGAAATCACGATAAATAGTCCAGACAAAGTAATGTCTAACCACCTTGTAATTATGGCATATTTTAAGCATGTCTTTTTTTACTTTTGCTCAGCGTTTTTGTTGCCTTCTTCTTCTTCTTCTTCTTCTTCTTCTTCTTCTTCTTCTTCTTCTTCTTCTTCTTCTTCTTCTTCTTCTTCTTCTTCTTCTTCTTCTTCTTCTTCTTCTTCTTCCTCTTCTTCTTCTTCTTCTTGACATTGTATGCTTTTCTTTTGCCCATGCCAGGTTTTCCTCCACTACATAGTGCCACCATTCTCAGTGTCATCTAAACTGCATATCTCTCTGATAGTAAAATTAAATGAATTCATAGATGCAGTCTGTGTAATAAGATCAGCTATTGAGATCAAATCTAAGTACCCCCAAGTTTACTAAAGTGATCTGAAGGTCTTCAACTTTTTCTCAGAGTGCTACAGCAAGTACTTTCATTTTCCCATCATAAGGTAGACAGACAGCAAATTGAGACGTACACTGAGCATACAAAACATTAGGAACACCTGCTCTTTCCATGACATAGACTGACCAGGGGAATCCAGGTAAAAGCTATGATCTCTTATTGATGTCACTTGTCAAATCCACTTCAATCAGAAGGGGAGGAGACCGGTTAAAGAAAGATTTAGACATGGATTGTGTATGTGTGCTATTCAGAAGGTGAATGGGCAAGACAAAAGTGCCTTTGAACGGGGTATGGTAGTAGGTGCCAGGCACACCGGTTGGAGTGTGTCAAGAACTGCAACGCTGCTGGGTTTTTCACGCTCAATAGTTTCCCGTGTTTATCAAGAATGGTCCACCACTCAAAGGACATCCAGCCAACTTGACAGAACTGTGGGAAGCATTGGCGTCAACATGAGCCAGCATCCCTGTGGAATGCTTTCGACACCTTGTAGAGTCCATGATCCGACGAATTGAGGCTGTTATTTATTTTTTCTCAAAGTTTTTTAAATGATTATACAGATAACACAGACAGAACAGGTAGAGGGAAAAACACACACAGATCCCCTACCAGATCAAACCCACCCCAACCACCTATGCTCCAACAGAGCCCCACCCCGAATTGAGTCTGTTCTGAGGGCAGAAGGTGTTCCTAGTGTTTTGTCCACTCAGTGTATATTAGACTCATAATATAATTTTTCATCTCTCCTTTTATGTTAATAACAACTGTTTGATTTGAGGTTGTTTTCTTGTTGTTTGCAGAAGCCGAAAGCGGTATGCCCTCTTCCTTATCTTTCCCTACAAAGTTCCGCCCCACTCCACCACTTTAGAGCTGCTGACTTTGGGTTTAGTTTCCTAAGGATACTTTCCCAAACCCTATCTCAAAATGGGCCAATTTCTCACTCTATTTTCCATTGTCTTCCTTGTGCCTAATGCACTAACTTCTTTGCAGGCAGAGAGAGGATAGTTGAATTTGACTCGTTTGTTTCCTTGTTGATTTGTCTGTGATGTTGTTGACGTGCCCAGGCTAACACCCTCTCCTCCATTTCTACCTCCTGTTTTGAGTTTATTTCTGTCTCGCGTTGTCAGTCGTTCTGCTTAATTTCTCGCTCACTTCAGTTCTTTTTCAGTGTCTTCAGTCAGTCGTAACTGTGTGTGAATGTGGCCAGGCTGATTATTATTTTCTTTGTTTCAGTGTTATGTTCATCATCAAAACACTACTTCACAGTTCTATCGTTTTTATAGTTTTTGATAGTGTCATCTCACATATCAGTCAAGAGACACATTGTTGATATCTGAACCCCAGAAGGGTTTATTGATAAGATTATTGTTGATTTGTTGCACATTTTGGTAATATTATGGAATCGATGGATTGATTATATGTCATTGCAGCAAGCAGAGTTTGACACAAACTCAAGTTTTATTGATGATACCAACAGCATTTTGTTATGCCATGTCATATCTTAGTCAAGGCATGGAACCATTCACTTTGGATAAGTTAACATTTATCCAATGGAATTGTTCAATTTTAGTCCACGTTTCCCATGGGTGCTGCTAATCATCTTCAATCTGCATTTCATCCCTTTCTTACTGTTGTGTCCTGTGTGTGGATAATGTGTCCTGTGTGTGGATAATGTCTCCTGTGTGTGGATAATGTCTCCTGTGTGTGGATAATGTCTCCTGTGTGTGGATAATGTGTCGTGTGTGGATAATGTGTCCTGTGTGTGAGTACGTGTCCGCGTATGTGCACACGTACGTGTGTGTATATGTATGCGTTTGTGTGTGTGTGCGTTCGCTCGTGTAGTGTGTGTCTCATTCACCATGTACCCCCATACCTGTGCGTCTCCGAGTAGATGTTATCAAGTGAGGTCACTTCCTGTCAGTTTGGTGTTTACGAAACAATCCAACTGCACAGAAGTTACTGCAACAGTCTTCATCTACGTACCTGTCTCTTACCTGTACTGCAGTGGCTATGCCTGGTCTGTTTTAGCAGTGTCCTACTCACACTGTTTGCTAACGGCATGCTATAACACTCTATCACATGGGATGTGTGATGCTTACCTTGTTGCTCACAATATGAGGTTTTGATCAGTTTGGGCCTCTATGCATAATTGGGAGAAAATTACATTTTGTTATGTTTCTTTGTTATTAGATCTGAAATTGGTAAACTATGTGAAATCTCAGATTTGGGCAGCAATGTGTTTTTTGTAGTGGCTTAGTTAGTTTATTTTGTATTGTCTCGAAACAGCATGTCAAACGTGTGCCTGTTTTCTACTCTGGGGGCCATTCAATCTGATATAAAGCTCAATAGTGCAACTTTAAACTTAAGTTTAGCAAAATATCCTGCTGTTTTGTTTTGCTGTCGCTATTGATTACAGCTTTATAACTGATCCAATCACCCCCTTATTGTTGAAATATGTTGTTTGTAGAGCCCAGAGGAAAGATTTTTATCATTTGCAAATTAGTCTGTAGTTTTCAGCTGCTCTCAGCTATTTTCTGAGCCTGCATGCACTTTCTACACATCTTGTTTGTATAGACAAGTGTTTTCAAATGTGTCAGTTTAGTACAACAAACTAAAAACGTATGTTAAGTATAAAGGCCAAGCAGTAAATTATTAGTTAAGTAAAGAGTTGGTCAAGTAAAATAAAGTATTAGTAAATAAAAGAGTGAATAAAGTACAACCAGGTATTAGTAAGTCATAGATGAGCATAAACATTCAGTAAAGTACAATAAAGTATTAGTAAACACAGGATTGGTAAATTAAATCCTTAATAAAGCCTTAGTAAAGTAAAGTGATTGAAAGTAAAGCCAAAGTAAAGTCAACAGAAAGTCAAGTATTGGTAAAGTAAAGTGTTCGTAAAAGTAAACTATTTGTAAAGTTAGTAAAGTATTAGTACAACCCTTTCGTCTGGGCTCGGAGGCCAGGGGTGTTGTCCCCTGACTGTCGGTCTGTGTGTTCCGTTTGTCAGTCTCTCAGTCTGCACTCCCATCATTGATGATTCCTACCCACAGGCAACCATTAATGAGCTGGGCGTGTGTGTGTCGTCCACTCTCGTCTCAGTCTAATTCAGGGGGAATGATACAGCCTGTCTGTACAGGCACCCTACACACCTAAACACCATTCAAATCTTCAATATCTTCTTTACTGTAGACATATGTTTGAGGATACAGTAAGGATCTGTGGGGTTAGAGGGTTAGGGGTTAGAGAGAATTTTGAATATTAATATTACTTATCTATTAGATAACATTAGATGGACATTTTCCCTCAGCTACTTGGTTATTAAATAATTATCCCTAATTAATCAAAATGGACATGGATAATGTTAAGAGAAATTGCATCTCACATTTCTTAGCTGAAATACACTAAAGCAGTACTGTAGCAATACTATTTTACTATAGCAATACTAGGTTACTATAGCAAAACTAAATTACTATAGCAAAACTAAGTTACTATAGCAATACTAGGTTACTATAGCAATACTATACTAGTTTACTGTAGCAATACTAGTTTACTGTAGCAATACTAGTTTACTATAGCAATACTATACTAGGTTACTATAGCAATACTAGGTTACTATAGCAATATTGGGTTAATATAGCAATACTAGGTTACTATAGCAATACTAGGTTAATATAGCAATACTAGGTTACTATAGCAATACTATAATACACTATATAACAACACTTAAGCCTATAGCAGATACTTCCTATTCCTCTGTAGTGTTAGTCCGAGGGCTGTTAATTCCCTAGCATTCCACTATCCATTACTAACCCAGGTAACATTATCTATAATAATAAATAATAATATGCCATTTAGCAGACACTTTTATCCAAAGCGACTTACAGTCATGCGAGCATACATTTTTGTGTATGGGTGGTCCCGGGGATCGAACCCACTACCTTGGCGTTACAAGCGCCGTGCTCTACCAGCTGAGCTACAGAGGACCACGGTGGACCACGGCGCTTCTAACTGTAGTTTAACATTCTACTGGCCATTACTAACCCAGGTAACATTATCTAACTGTAGTTTAACATTCTACTGTCCAGTAATAACCCAGGTAACAGTATCTAACTGTAGAGTAACATTCCACTGTCCAGTAATAACCCAGGTAACAGTATCTAACTGTAGAGTAACATTCCACTGTCCATTACTAACCCAGGTAACATTATCTAACTGTAGTTTAACATTCTACTGTCCAGTAATAACCCAGGTAACAGTATCTAACTGTAGAGTAACATTCCACTGTCCAGTAATAACCCAGGTAACAGTATCTAACTGTAGAGTAACATTCCACTGTCCAGTAATAACCCAGGTAACAGTATCTAACAGTAGAGTAACATTCCACTGTCCATTACTAACCCAGGTAACATTATCTAACTGTAGTTTAACATTCTACTGTCCAGTAATAACACAGGTAACAGTATCTAACTGTAGAGTAACATTCCACTGTCCAGTAATAACCCAGGTAACAGTATCTAACTGTAGAGTAACATTCCACTGTCCATTACTAACCCAGGTAACAGTATCTAACAGTAGAGTAACATTCCACTGTCCATTACTAATCCAGGTAACATTATCTAACTGTAGTTTAACATTCTACTGTTCAGTAATAACCCAGGTAACAGTATTTAACTGTAGAGTAACATTCCACTGTCCAGTAATAACCCAGGTAACAGTATCTAACTGTAGAGTAACATTCCACTGTCCAGTAATAACCCAGGTAACATTATTTAACTGTAGAGTAACATTCCACTGTCCAGTAATAACCCAGGTAACAGTATCTAACTGTAGAGTAACATTCCACTGTCCAGTAATAACCCAGGTAACAGTATTTAACTGTAGAGTAACATTCCACTGTCCATTACTAACCCAGGTAACAGTATCTAACAGTAGAGTAACATTCCACTGTCCATTACTAATCCAGGTAACATTATCTAACTGTAGTTTAACATTCTACTGTCCAGTAATAACCCAGGTAACAGTATTTAACTGTAGAGTAACATTCCACTGTCCAGTAATAACCCAGGTAACAGTATCTAACTGTAGAGTAACATTCCACTGTCCAGTAATAACCCAGGTAACATTATTTAACTGTAGAGTAACATTCCACTGTCCAGTAATAACCCAGGTAACAGTATCTAACTGTAGAGTAACATTCCACTGTCCAGTAATAACCCAGGTAACAGTATTTAACTGTAGAGTAACATTCCACTGTCCAGTAATAACCCAGGTAACAGTATCTAACTGTAGAGTAACATTCCACTGTCCAGTAATAACCCAGGTAACAGTATCTAACTGTAGAGTAACATTCCACTGTCCAGTAATAACCCAGGTAACAGTATCTAACAGTAGAGTAACATTCCACTGTCCATTACTAACCCAGGTAACATTATCTAACTGTAGTTTAACATTCTACTGTCCAGTAATAACCCAGGTAACAGTATCTAACTGTAGAGTAACATTCCACTGTCCAGTAATAACCCAGGTAACAGTATCTAACTGTAGAGTAACATTCCACTGTCCATTACTAACCCAGGTAACAGTATCTAACAGTAGAGTAACATTCCACTGTCCATTACTAATCCAGGTAACATTATCTAACTGTAGTTTAACATTCTACTGTCCAGTAATAACCCAGGTAACAGTATTTAACTGTAGAGTAACATTCCACTGTCCAGTAATAACCCAGGTAACAGTATCTAACTGTAGAGTAACATTCCACTGTCCAGTAATAACCCAGGTAACATTATTTAACTGTAGAGTAACATTCCACTGTCCAGTAATAACCCAGGTAACAGTACCTAACTGTAGAGTAACATTCCACTGTCCAGTAATAACCCAGGTAACAGTATCTAACAGTAGTGTAACATTCCACTGTCCATTACTAACCCAGGTAACAGTATCTAACTGTAGTGTACTGTAGTTACATCTGTCCAATAGCTGATTGTCTCTGACTGCTGAGACTGAAACCACTCCATAACAACAACAATTTTAATTATTTCTGACCCACCTTCATCCCTCCTACCCCCGCACATACACCCACTCCAGAACCATGGTGAAAAAGAAAATAATTAAAATTGACCAACCAACTCATGCTGTTGTGCATTCTGTCAATCTGTGTGATTAGCCTCAGAGAAGGTGGCTAAACATGGAAACAAGGTGTTTTTCCACACAATAACACGTTAATAACCACCTCCATACGGTGACCTACTAGCCTAGCCTGTAGAGCATTTACAATACTTACATTATAACTGCTCTCCAAACAAAACAACTGGAGACTGCAGAAGCTGTGATTTCATTGACCAATCCGATCAGGCCGCTCTAGCTCGCTGGTTGTAGTACTGTAGCTCCAGCCAGAGGGTTGGTGATGTGTGTGTACCATTCCTCTTGATTAGCGCGTGAGTGTGACTCTTAACGGCCGTAATGGCTTCTAAAGAGTGTGATGTCATCTATCTCCCATTACCCAGCATCCTCATCAACCCGGGGAACCATGTAAAGATGCAGGAAGGAACTCTGGGGTTCTTCATTGCCAGCGACGCCAAAGAAGTAAAGAGGTAATAGTTATCATCCCACCATCTTGGGAAAAGACAGAAAAACGCCACAGGGAAAGTCTCAGTTTAAAGCCTTGCCTGGATTTTCTATTTTAATTCTCTTGGTGGCTAAAAGGGTCAACATACAAAGCGATTAGACATTAAACTTCTAGAGATATCTTGTTAAAAATAAAGGTTTCATTGGTAAAAAATAAAAGCCAGCTGGTAAAAGCCAACTCACAGGTCAACCCGGTGAAATGGGTCAAACTCACTAGGTGAGTTGCAAACAGAGATGATAAATGTCTATGCTGCTGTTTTCCCCCCTCAGAGCATTTTTCTACTGCAAAGCTTGTCACGATGACATCACAGACCCCAAACGGATCAAAAAGTGTGGCTGCAAACGACGTGAGTACACCTACGCCCCGCCCACAACACCCACAACACCCACACTCACCCCTCTCATGACCCACCACTCCTTCCATCCCCAACCCCTCCCCCACCTCCCACTGTCGTTGAAGTAGGATTAGGATGTGCTGTAATATGAATGATGTCATATCTCTCACTGTTTCTCGTAGGAATATCCTTTTACAGTGATAACTATATATTTTGCTATTATACCCTTTGAAATGGAAATTGCCCTAGTGGTGACCTTTAGTCCCATTTGAGAGTGTAATAACTGTGATCACAACTCCCAAACCTTCATTGTGGTATAATCCAAAATCAACGTGTGATGATATACTTTTTTCAATCCAAAAGAAGTACTGGCAACATTCTGCACATTTTGTTTGATTAATTAATTTAATGACTGAAATATGTAACCTTATCATGTCATGTATCATAATGACGAAACTAGCTAGAAAGGTGGACTGAAGTCTGGAGGAACAAAGAGACAAAGAGAGTGGGATAGTTCTATGTTAGTGTGCTAATGATGGAGTGAGTTTGAATGTCAGGGAGACGGAGAGGTAGAGCAGAAGACGGAGGTTGTCAGGTCACCATAGCGACTCTGTGACATGGGTAGAGGTAATGACCTCAGTCAGGTGGAAGAATAAATTAACCAAAGGCTTTCCTCTGCTCAGGGTTCATGGGTCAGACAACCACATACCCTATTGGTCCAACCATACAGAATCAGAGCACTGTATTGGTCCAGGCATACTACTATAAACTTCTGCCAGCGGTGGATGACTTGGAATATGACCCTTTTCCTCTACTGGTACTGTTGATCAGACTGGGAATTAGAGAATGTTTACCAGGGTTGGGCGCAATTCCTTTTCAATTCAGGAAGTAAACTCATTGAGGAAAATAATATACAGTAAGTTGTATTTTCAGTCTACTTCCTGAATAGCCTGAATTAAAAACATTAAGGGCCTTATTACTACCTGACCTACATGGGGACTTGTCCCAACGTTAAATAATTCCGCCTCCTGCAGTCACCATACATCTAGAAAGGGCAGCGACAATTACAGTAAGCAGCCTACGCCCAAACAAACACACGATCTCCACCGTGTTTTCACTTTGTCTGTGTCATCTCAATTATTCAGACTAAAGGCCTGGTAGTTTGTCAGGTAGAGAGAACCAGAGACCTGTATTGTCTGATTAACACTATAGGGCCAAACTGAGGAAAGGCAAGCTGAGCTGTACTGGGCTGGCCTGGTTACACATCCACCACAGTTTCTGGAATGGACAATATGAAAATAAATATCTGAGCCAGCACTTTACGGTTTGGGTCGGCCCTATAGTGTGAATCAGGCATTGGTCCACTAGATTTACTGTACCTGAAACGAGACAGTTCTATTCTAGATTATTTTAGTTTCTGTTTCTCCGTCTGATTTAATATTTTATTACCAACAGGAGGGCCCCATTTAGAGAGATGACAGTTCCATTACTAGAATGAACGTTTGTCTTCTGTTAGTTTTGTTTTGTTTCTGTTGTTGTTATTGTTGTTTATTTTGTCCAAGTTTTTATGACCATTGACATGTTCTTGACGTTATTTCCTTCCCCTGCTGCCGGTGGGAAACATCACTACTTTATTTAACCACTGTCTGGTAGTGATTTACTGTGAGTAAAAAAACACGGGTTCCCTCCTACCCAGAGTGCAGTGCGATTGTCTCTTCTCTTTCTCAGCCAACAGTATTCTATGTTGCATGTTACCGGTATAGCATTTGCATCCTTCTCCCCGCCGCTCATCTTTACACTGTCCTCAGACCTGACCAGACCTGACCAGACCTGATTGTCTAGTCTGTCTCCTCATAGGCCCATAGTCTAGCCCGGCCTCTGACTCCTTTCAGATGACAGAGTGGAGTGTGGTTTTATAATAGGAGAAGTGCAAGAACTCTGTTCGACTCATTTAAAAAAGCTAAGTCATTTTTGCCTCAAAATCTGTATCAGAAACCCAATCCAAGCCTTGTGTCTTCAGCTCTCCGTAAGTCCTCCTTACCCCCTCTCTCTAATGTCACGCTCTGAGAAAGTTGAAAAATGAATGTGGTGACAATCTGAAATGTCAAACACAGATTGATATTGGTAATGCTAGTCATGGATTAAAGAGAGCCAAGACATCAGGGGGGAGACAGAAAAAATAAACCTCCAACCATTTAGATTCAAATTCATCTTCTCACTGTCAGAGGCTTTTTTGTACACTGCTGTATTTTCAGAAAAGCGTCAAATGTTCTTGTGGGAATTTCTGGAAATGATTCAGTTAGCGAGCAATGTCGCCAAAACACAATCAAAACAATCTGGTTGTACCCCCCTCACCCTCCACCCCCCTCGCTGTTTCTAGCGCCCCTCCCCGCCCCCAGTGCTTCTAGCCCCCCTCCCCGCCCCACAGTGCTCTGGTACTCTACCCAGCTCTAATCGTACCACTACCCAGAGTTCATCAGTGCATTTAGAATTGAAATATTGTCGCCCCCAGCCCCACTGCATTTCAATTCTAGATGGTCATCAGGCCCTTTTTCACTCGCTGTCCTCAGTGTCCTGAGTGAAAGAAATCTGCTTTACTAGACAGTGCTTTAAATGTACTGCAGGCGTAATTGCTGTACTGCTAGTTGGCCACTAGATGGCCATGTGCCACAGTCCTGAATGTAGCCTATCGAAGGAAACTGACACTGAGGTCCTCAGAAACCTATTCAGCAAGAATATGATGAGCAACAAGACATAGAATTACTAGAATCGTTTAAAAAAAAGCCCCTTAGGGCTCCCAAGTGGCGCAGCGGTCTAAGGCACTGCATCTCAGTGCTTGAGGCGTCACTACAGACCCCCTGGTTCGATTCCAGGCTGTATCACAACTGGCCGTGATTGGGAGTCCCATAGGGCGGCGCACAATTGGCCCAGCGTCGTCCGGGTTTGGCCGGTGTAGGCCGTCATTGTAAATAATAATTTGTTCTTAACTGACTTGCCTAGTTAAATAAAGGTAAAATAAATTAATTTGACCACTGTAATTGAACTGGAACACTCATGGGTATACAGTACCAGTCAAAAGCTTGGACACACCTACTCATTCAAGGGTTTTTCTTTATTTTTACTATTTTCTACATTGTAGAATAATAGTGAAGACATCAAAACTATGAAATAACACATATGGAATCATGTAGTAACCAAAAAAGTTAATATTAATATAATTTCACACATCATATACCTCAGGTTCTCATATACCTCAGGTTCGGTGATTTGAAAAGGATATATGTCATTCTGAGAAGAGAAAAACTTTAAATTATAATTGAAAACAACAATAAAACATTAAAATGAGAACACTATAAGTTGATCTGACCATGTAATACACAGTGTCTGTCACATGTCACCATAAGTTAGTAACACTACACTATTCAGTAAAAGCTGCTGGGCTTACTGAGAATGAAAAGATGTGAAGAGGGGGACGGAGGGGAAAATGAAGCAGGTGCTTCCTGAAAATGTCAATGTACACTACCGGTAAAATGTTTTAGAATACCTACTCATTCAAGGGTTTTTCTTTATTTTTACTATTTTCTACATTGTATAATAATAGTGAAGACATCAAAATGATGAAATACCACATATGGAATCATGTAGTAACCAAAAAAGTTTTAAACAAATCGAAATGTTTTTTTTATTTGAGATTTTTCAAATAGCCACCCTGCCTTGATGACAGCTTTGCACACTCTTGGCATTCTCTCAACCAGCTTCACCTGGAATGCTTTTCCAACTGTCTTGAAGGAGTTCCCACATATGCTTAGCACTTGTTGGCTGCTTTTCCTTCACTCTGCCATCCGACTCATCCCAAATCATCTCAATTGGGTTGAGGTCAGGGGATTGTGGAGGTCATCTGATGCAGCACTCCATCACTCTCCTTCTTGATCAAATAGCCCTTACACAGCCTGGAGGTGTGTTGGGTCATTGTCCTGTTGAAAAACAAATGATAGTCCCACTAAGCCCAAACTAGATGGGATGGCGTATCGCTGCAGAATGCTGTGGTAGCCATGCTGGTTAAGTGTAAATGAATCACAGACAGTGTCACCAGCAAAGCACCCCCACACCATAACACCTCCTCCTCCATGCTTTACGGTGGGAACTACACATGCAGAGTTCATCCATTCGCCCACACCGCGTCTCACAAAGACACAGTGGTTGGAACCAAAAATCTCAAATTTGGACTCCAGACCAAAGCACAAATATCCTCCGGTCTAATGTCCATTGCTCATGTTTCTTGGCCCAAGCAAGTCTCTTCTTCTTATTGGTGTCCTTTAGTAGTGGTTTCTTTGCAGCAATTCGACCATGAAGGCCTGGTTCACACAGTCCCCTCTGAACAGTTGATGTTGAGATGTGTCTGTGACTTGATCTCTGTGAAGCATTTATTTGGGCTGCAATTTCTGAAGCTGGTAACTCTAATGAACTTATCCTCTGCAGCAGAGGTAACTCTGGGTCTTCCTTTCCTGTGGTGGTCCTCATGAGAGCCAGTTTCATCATAGCGCTTGATGGTTTTTTGCGACTGCACTTCAAAGTTCTTGAAATGTTCCGTATTGACTGACCTTCATGTCTTAAAGTAATGATGGACTGTCGTTTCTCTTTGCTTATTTGAGCTGTTCTTGTCATAATATGGACTTGGTCTTTTACCAAATAGGGCTATCTTCTGTATACCCCCCCTACCTTGTCACAACACAACTGATTGGCTCAAACGCATTAAGAAGGAAAGAAATTCCACAAATTAACTTTTAAGAAGGCACACCTGTTAATTGAAATGCATTCCAGGTGACTACTTCATGAAGCTGGTTGAGAGAATGCCAAGAGTGTGCTAAGCTGTCATCAAGGCAAAGGGTGGCTATTTGAAGAATCTCAAACATTAAATATATTTTGATTTGTTTAACACTTTTTTTGGTTACTACATGATTCCATATGTGTTATTTCATAGTTTTGATGTCTTCGCTATTATCCTACAATGTAGAAAATAGTACAAATAAAGAAAAACCATGGAATGAGTAGATGTGCCCAAACTTTTGACTGGCACTGTAAGTATGACATATATCCTTTTCAAATCACCGAACCTGAGGTATATGAGAACCTGAGGTATATGATGTGTGAAATTATATTAATATTACATTTTTGGTTACTACATGATTCCATATGTGTTATTTCATAGTTTTGATGTCTGTAGAAAATAGTAAAAATAAAGAAAAACCCTTGAATGAGTAGGTGTGTCCAAACTTTTGACTGGTAGTGTATATACAGTATGGCCGCCGGTCCACCCATCACAGACCCGTTGATTTGAATGGAATGACTGTTCTAGTAAGACTATTTCTATGGTTACAGTAAACAGTGACATAAACAGTGAAAGGGATACTTTCATTAACCCTTGGCTATGTTTTATGGTGTGTGGTGTTTTGGTTTGGTTTGGTTGAGGATGTGTCTGAACACAAAGTGGGTCTTTCGAGGAAAAACTGTTCTTTGTGTTACACATTCCTCTATTTCCATTTGTGCTTTGCAACTAAAGTGGCTTTAGTAATGTTATTACTTTTATTACTATTTATTTAGTATGTTATTATCAGATGAGGTTAAGTTTGATTAAGTCAAAGTCAACACGGCTCATCACGTTCTTGTTAAATAGGGTTGTCTTTCACTTTAAGGACCAGTGACCATAAGTATGGTGTCCATTTTAGGACATCCTTCTCACTATAAATATTCAACTTGACTTCTGTCTTTGTACATTTTGTCTGGTGGAATGTTGAATGTGACATATGAAAACAAACTTTTATTTCCAGAACCACAAAAAACCAAACAGCGTAGTGGTGGTGTGTTAACAATCCCCTTTCTTTGACAAAATGTACACAGACAGTCATGTTCATGTTGACGCTTGTGGTGAAGAATTTCCTATAAGGGACACCGTAGTCCGTACTGTAGTAGGCTAGATCAGGGTAACGGGTATGTGTGAAGTCATTTGTGTCAAACACATTGTCGTGTCGTGTTCTCCATCTCCCCCTCCCATGTCTCACTAACCAACATTACAACTACACGTACTGTGTATAATTGAATGCCCAGCCTAGAAAAAACACTCAAGATGTAAAATTCAGAGTTCAGCATGAAAACGAACAAATAATATAGTTCAGCATGAAATTACACTCACTGCTCGCGTCTGTCACGCCTCCAAACTGTTTCTGCTCTGTAAACAGTTACCCCACTCCACACCCTTTAATCGCTATGATCTCTCTATGCATGCTTATGAATGTTTATAAAGCACTTGTGCATGCTGTTTACAGGACACACACAGTCCCTGTTTGGGGCCAGGCCTTGCTCTCCATTCTCTCTCTGGCTACAAACTGAAACCTGCAACCTTGTTTGTGCTCCTAGACACATGTGGTTAAAACAGTAAAGGTAGACATATAGTTCTCCCCAGAGAGAGAGAGAGAGAGAGAGAGAGAATGTTTCTGTGATGGTGTTAGAGTGAGTTTGCACCCTGGCACAAAGAGAATGGGAACCAGGGACTGTTGTCTGTCGCTGAACCAGAATCACAGCAATCTAGAAGCACTGCTCTGAGGGGCTTTCACTACCTACCACTCCTCCTGGGGTTAAGATCTTGACACATATACACATGCTTCAAATGTTTGATATACGTCATGTACATGCACAGTAACTTGCAAATACAGTGCATTCGGAAAGTATTCAGACCCCTAGACTTTTTCCACATTTTGTTACGTTACAGCCTCATTCTAAAATTGATTAAATAAAAACATTTCCTCATCAATCTACACACAATACACCATAATGACAAAGCGAAAACAGAAATACCTTATTTACATAAGTATTCAGTCCCTTTGCTATGAGACTCGAAATGGAGCACAGGTGCTTCATGTTTCCATTGAGTATCCTTGAGATGTTTCTACAACTTGATTGGAGTCCACCTGTGGTAAATTCAATTGATTGGACATTATTTGGAAAGGCTATATAAGGTCCCACAGTTGACAGTGTATGTCAGAGCAAAAACCAAGCCAAGAGGTCAAAGGAATTGTCCGTAGAGCTCCGAGACAGGATTGTGTCGAGGCACAGATCTGGGGAAGGGTACCAAGAAATGTCTGCAGCATTGAAGGTCCCCAAGAACACAGTGGCCTCCATCCTTCTTAAATGGAAGAAGTTTGGAACCACCAAGACTCTTCCTAGAGCTGGCCGCCCGGACAAACTGAGCAATCGGGGGGAAAGGGCCTTGGTCAGGGAGGTGACCAAGAACCCGATGGTCACTCTGACAGAGCTCCAGAGTTCCTCTGTGGAGATGGAAAACCTTCCAGAAGGACAACCATCTCTGCAGCACTCCACCAATCAGGCCTTTATGGTAGAGTGGCCAGACGGAAGCCACTCCTCAGTAAAAGGCACATGACAGCCCGCTTGGAGTTGCCAAAAGGCACCTAAAGACTCTCAGACCATGAGAAACAAGATTCTCTGGTCTGATGAAATCAAGATTAAACTCTTTGGCCTGAATGCCAAGCATCACATCTGGAGGAAACCTGGCACCATCCCTACGGTGAAGCGTGGTGGTGGCAGCATTATGCTGTGGGAATGTTTTTCAGCAGCAGGGACTTGGAGACTAGTCAGGATCGAGGGAAAGCTGAACGGAGCAAAGTACAGAGAGATCCTTGATGAAAACCTGCTCCAGTGCGCTCAGGACCTCAGACTGGGGAGAAGGTTCACCTTCCAACAGGACAACGACCCTAAGCACACAGCCAAGACAACGCAGGAGTGGCTTCGGGACAAGTCTCTGAATGTCCTTGAGTGGCCCAGCCAGAGCCCGGACTTGAACCCGATCGAATATCTCTGGAAAGACCTGAAAATAGCTGTGCAGCGACGCTCCCCATCCAACCTGACAGAGCTTGAGAGGATCTGCAGAGAAGAATTGGAGAAACTCCCCAAATACAGGTGTGCCGAGCTTTTAGCGTCATACCCAAGAAGACTGTAATCGCTGCCAAAGGTGCTTCAACAAAGTATTGAGTAAAGGGTCTGAATACTTATGTAAATGTGATATTTCCGTTTTTTATTTTTAATAAATTAGCAAAAATGTCTAACTGTTTTTGCTTTGTCATTATGGGGTATTGTGTGTAGATTGATGAGGGAATAAAACAATTTAATACATTTTAGAGTAAGGCAGTAACGTAACAAAATGTGGAAAAAATCAAGGGGTCTGAATACTTTCCGAATGCACTGTACACACACACCACTCTCAAGCCTCTCTGGAGGAGTGCTGCTGTAGTGAAACTCTTGTCCTGCATGGAGTGGCCTGGCCAGTCTAGCCAGTAGATTAGTGTGATGAAGCCTTGACCACGGCTGGCGCAGCTGCATGAGGGGAAACAGGTACGTGATCCACACCTTTAGCCGAACGGATAGAGGATGTTTTGATCTGTTCTGTTCTGAATTAAACATTATATGTCAGTATGAGGTTTGCTGCTGAAGACATTGTCCATGCTACTCTCCGGCCCCGAATGACTCCTCTCTCCCCCTCCCCTTCCCCTCTCTCCCCCCCCTTCCCCTCCCCTTCCCTCTCCCCTCCCCTTCCCCTCTCTCCCCCTCCCCTTCCCCTCTCTCCCCTCCCCTCTTCCCCTTCCCCTCCCCTCCCCTTCCCCTCTCTCCCCTTCCCCTCTCCCCCACTGTCATATTTGCCTTTATACCTGTTATGGCATTTACAGCCTTAGGACACAGCTTGACCCTTGACCCTGAGACCACCTTGACTAGTCAAATTGGACTTTCAAATTGTTAAAAACTTTATTGATCAAAACAAGACTTTGGGATAACATTGAAAAAGCTTCATTTGACCATGGTAAAATATTTCACATAATTCTCACTGCAAAGAACCACAGTCAGTTTGGCACTCTAGCCGTATATGAGGCACCCTAATGTTTTAGGCAGGGGTTGGATCCAAAATTATTTTCCAATCGTTTTGTTCTAAACAGAACCGCTATTTTTTCATTCCGTTCCAGTGTTCTGACCAGCATAATAGGGTTCTGAACTGGTTCAGATTCAGATTGTTCCTTTTTGTGCTTTTTTTACTCGTCAAATCTACATAGTTTAGCTCATTAATTTACTCCACCAATTATCAAGGATAGAGAAGCTTGCTACAGAACGGGTAGTTGTTTACATGTTTGATTGGCCATATAAGGGCAGGCGTGAGATTTGACTGAAATTTCAAGGGTGGGGAGAGAGCGAGAAAGATGGGTGGACATGAAGGGAGCTTGGCTTGAAGCGATAAACATTGTGACGTGAATTGGAATGCGTTTAGGTTATTACTAGCATCAGAACTTCACTGAATAACATAATTATATACTATACATGAAAACAATTTTCGGAAACAAAAAAACTGTTCTCAAGATTAAAAAATACTACAGATGACTTTCGTTCTCGGTTCTGTTTCCGTTCCTTGAAAATGGTTGTTATTTTACGTTTTTCTGTTGTGTTCCCTGAACCGGTTCCAACCCCTGATTGTATGTGCCCTTTACTGGTCTTTTGTTGGGGTTCAAGCCTGCGAGAGCTGGCATTTAAGGCTTTGCATTTGTTATCTTATTGTCTCCATTATGGAGTAACCTTCCTGCTTCCCTGGATGACTATGTCTCCTTTATGGAGTAACCTTCCTGCTTCCCTGGATGACTATTTCTCCTTTTGCCATTAACCTGCTGCTTTTCCTCTTCCTCTCATCCCAAAACATGACTGTAGCCAAGATGTCCGTCTACAAACAAATGAAACTGGCATGTTGTTTTGATTGCGGCCGTTCAGAGCAAGACTGCTCTTGCATGTCAGGCAGTGTACATAGTAACATGGACACCCTACAGAGGGCCTACCCACTCTCCTCTGTCTCTGTTCATGATTGCGCAACCACTTTACGTGCCTGTAAGTTACACCGCCCAACACATGCTGTTACATGTCTGTTCTGTGTGTGTACTATGTGGACCATGTACCTTTGTGCTTTATCCGTAACGTTGTCCATGTGGCGTGCTTCCATAGTTGCTGTTGCGCTGTCGTGGCTTATTTAAATGTATTATTATTATTATTATTAATTTGAGTTGTATTTATTATTATTATTATTATTATTTCTGTGGGTTGTATTGGGTGGTAGTGATGGTGTTGGTTTGTGCCGCTGCTCTACTGTAGCTGTTAGCTCTGTGGCTAGCACCTGCTACATCAGTCAAGCACTCGTGTGGTGACTGTTATTAGACAGTTGGTGTTTGGTGTGTTATATTCTTTCTAATGCTGTATGTTATCTATAAATATGATGAAGAAAAATGTGACAGTTGAAGGGATGATTTATTTCTGAATGTATGCAATATCTTGATGATGATTTTTGTTGTTGCTTTGTCTTACTTTGTTTATGAAGGTATCACAAGCCTTTAGAGGAACCTCCTTGCTAATTATGTTTCTGTTCTGTTCCTGATCATTTTATTTCAAGCACGCAGGACTGATTTGTGCAGGAACGAGAGCCATGTTCATCAAATGATATTCATAGATAATGTAGATATGTAGCATATCAAATGGGGTTTATCTTAAAGGTACACTACTAAACAAGATGGCATCATCATACACATTGGGAAGACCTACCTACATAATCCCCGTCTCAGAATTTTGGGCAACCAATTGCAGCGCTCCGGTGGATAGTAACTGTCGATAAGCAAGCTTGGGTCCAACGCATGGACAGGCTCTCATTTCAAATGCATGGAAGCCAATGAGGGCAATGGCAAAAGTGGAGAGTTTTCATTAAAAAAAAGTTGCTTAAATGGCTAAATAATTGAACAGTACACAAGGGGTACTTACGAATGATTCTTAAAATACAGTGCCTGTTGATGGAGTATTTTCAAGAAAGTATATTTTTGTTGGTTAGCTAGCTAGCTCTCATTGACCTTGCTAACGCTAGGTAACTAGCTAGCCAGTTAATGTAACTTATATTCTCCAAATGTATGTTAACTAGCTTATGAATATAACTCACATCTGCTGTCGACATCAGGATACAATTTGAGTACTGGTTATCTCCAAAAGTGGTTAGTAGCTTTGACTGCATGCTGACGGTGCATTCAGAGGCATCCAGTGGCTAGCCACAGTACAAACTTCATTTTACCAGGTTCCCGTGAAGCAATTTTAATGACAGTCCACCACAACATGCCAGAGAGTTTTCTGATTAGCAATGGGTAGGCAGTCTGTGTTTAATTTGTGTATTAAAAACACAGTTTGAGATCATTGTGAGGGGTTTTCTCCATTGGTGTCAATGGGGAATTGGACTTCCCGGGAAATCAGGGGGGTGGGGCTTAGCGAGGGGGATTTATTGGCTCTTCACAATATCACACCCTCCTTTGTGGCCACGCCCTGTTGTGTATGATGATGTCATTTTGCTGTCTGTACCTTTTAAAGTTTCTCAGTGTTTACATCCTCATTGCCAGACTTCCACCACGTTTCTCTTCAAGGTTCTCACCGTGGCTTATTACATGATTATATGTGATTATATGACTCTTGTCTGTCAGAGTATTGTGGTCTGTAGTTGTTGACAGTTGATTGTGTATCTCTCTTCTTCATTATTATAGGAAAGTGGTTCATTTTCCAATGAGAAAACAATGAATATGTGTTGAGTTCTTTTTATACCCAGTCCTTTGGAAATACTTTTCCAGTTACCTTCCGATCGTGAGCCTCAGCCATGATACTCATCCAGCCAACAGATATGGATTGACTTGTAAAGAAGGAGCGAGCTACTCCACACGTTTAAGAGAAAGAACTCCCGCTCTATTTTCCCAGGCTTGATCTTTGTTCCATCAGATGACTTTCTCCTCTTCCTCAGTAATCAGGAACCCAGGAGAACGTTCCGTTTCCTTAAAGGGATAGGTCACTTTTTTAAGTTGTAGCTTATTTTCAATTTACCGAGGGTGTTTCATCCAAACCATTTTTACATTCGTTAGCTGGTTATTTAGCAACATCCAGGTTGCTAGTGGAAACAGATTTAACCAGTGAGCGGTGCATTCAAAAGTGTGGGATCTTAGCCCTCTGTTGCTCCTCTAGCCCCATCTGATTTCCTCCTCAGCATTCTCCCACCATCTGTGAGTGAGCTTAGACTAGATTAGTGTCAACCGGCTGATGTTGAGTTTGGTTTTTCCTCTTGTAGGTTGGTGGGCCGCTACTCTCCCTCTGCACCTACAGTATAGCTGGCCATTAGGGAAGTTACTGATCTCTCTCCTCCCTCAGCCCTTCCTAGGATTTCAGGGAATCCTCCCGTCTTGGATTTCTTCTTGTTCTCTTTATAGGGGAAATCTGCACTTGCTTCATCCATTTTTGGATTTATAAATTAATTATATGAACCCATTGATTCTTGAAGAATATAACTTACCTCATGAGCTTAGTTCAACTGTCGTACCCCCCTTCAGCTCTGTCTATGAATTTGAAAGTGGTTACATTTCTCCAGCCCCTTCCCTCAGCTTCTTACCAAAAAGGGCGAAAACACTATTGTTTCAACTGCGGATTTCCCCGTTTAACTCTGGAGAGAGAGAGAGAGAATAGGGTCATTTAGAATGTCTGTTAGGGATCACTATCGTTGGATTTCCTCTCTTTCTTTTTTCTGTCTTTCAGAGTGGATAGGATGTCTCTGACCACGACTTCATTCACATCTGAAATGGATTTTCCTCTCTGGATAACTGGTTTATTTTTTAATAGTGTTTTCTTATTTATTTACTGTATCTGCGAGGCGCTTCACGTCGTATGTTATTAAACATTTTGATCACACGTTATGCAGAGTTGTTTGCCAATTGAAATATACATGGACGGGCTAATAGTAGACATGTGAAACTCATAGCTGTGTCTAAAACGAAAGTGGTTGCGCTTCTACCTAAGTAAGAGCAGTGATTCAGCTAGAAGGTGAACCTTGTGGAGGTCATCTTTGGGACACACTGTTTTTGGTCTCTCAGGGCCCTCTGTTTGTCCCAGCTTACACCTTTTCTGGGGGCCATCTGGGGTTCGGGCCTGGAGGCTGGGCCTGCTGGGCTGGGGCTGGGGCAGGGTTTAGGGTCAGAAGAAGGTGTTTGGGTCTGGAGGCTGGGCCTGCTGGGGCAGGGTTTAGGGTCAGGAGAAGGGGTTTGGGTCTGGAGGCTGGTCTGTGAGCAAGTCTCGGTCTTACTTACAGAGATAGGGAGGTATGTGTGTGTGTGTGTGTGTGTGTGTGTGTGTGTGTGTGTGTGTGTGTCTGCGGCAGGCGTTCCTTATCCAGCCTGACATGGAAATTATGTTTGCATTTTCATTTCCCTGGCCCTGCTGGTCCATCACCGAAACGTGCCCTGACAGCTCCTGTCCACCAGGCAAGCTTGGTTCCCCCTCTCCCCTCCGCACTCCTCCGTCGCGCTACCCCTCAGACGCTAGCCGGTTAGCCTGCCGCCTCTGCGGACACGGGCAAATCGATAGCGACAGATGCCAGGGCCAGCGAGGGTCCTTGTTTGAGGGTGTGTGTCACAGGGCAGCCCTGGGCCTTCACTGTGACCTTTACTGTTGAAGACAGAACAGAGCAGAGCAGGGAAGGCTAATCTAGCTAGCTAGCTCACTGTCTGACTCCATCCCAAATAGCACTCTATTCCCTATATAATAGCACCCTATTCCTTATATATTGCACATTACTTTTGGCCAGAGCCCTCCCTTGTATCCTTCATACAAATCACTATATCCACTGCTTTATCTCAGATGTATTCCTCTTTGAACTGTGAAATACCCGACTCAAACGACTGACTCAGAATGACTCAGTGGCCGTACGCAGCCACATCCCGAGTCCCTGGTGCCCACACATTCAGAAATCAAAAGATGGTTTAGTATTTAGTGTAAAAGCTCTGACAAAGGCTAAGAGAACACAAAACACTTTTCAATGAGGAAACAGAAATCCACTTAAAAATATGTACAGTTGAAGTCGGAAGTTTACATACACTTAGGTTGGAGTCATTAAAACTTGTTTTTCAACCACTCCATACATTTCTTGTTAACAAACTATAGTTTTGGCAAGTCGGTTAGGACACCTACTTTGTGCATGACACAAGTAATTTTTCCAACAATTGTTTACAGACAGATTATTTCACTGTATCACAATTCCAGTGGGTCAGAAGTTTACGTACACTAAGTTAACTGTGCCTTTTAAACAGCTTGGAAAATTCCAGAAAATGATGTCATGGCTTTAGAAGCTTCTGATAGGCTAATTGACATAATTTGAGTCAATTGGAGGTGTACCTGTGGATGTATTTCAAGGCCTACCTTCAAACACAGTGCCTCTTTGCTTGACATCATGGGAAAATCAAAAGAAATCAGCCAAGACCTCAGAAAAACAATTGTAGACCTCCACAAGTCTGGTTCAACCTTGGGAGCAATTTCCAAATGACTGAAGGTACCACGTTCATCTGTACATCTGTACAAACAATAGTATGCAAGTATAAACACCATGGGACCACGCAGCCGTCATACCACTCAGGAAGGAGACGTGTTCTGTCTCCTAGAGATGAACGTACTTTGGTGCGTAACGTGCAAATAAATCCCAGAACAACAGCAAAGGACCTTGTGAAGATGCTGGAGGAAACAGGTACAAAAGTATCTATATCCACAGTAAAACGAGTCCTATATCAACATAACCTGAAAGGCCGCTCAGCAAGGAAGAAGCCACTGCTCCAAAACCGCCATAAAAAAGCCAGACTACGGTTTGCAACTGCACATGGGGACAAATATCGTACATTTTGGAGAAATGTCCTCTGGTCTGATGAAACACAAATATAACTGTTTGGCCATAATGACCATCGTTATGTTTGGAGGAAAAAGGGGGTTCTTGCAAGCCGAAGAACACCATCCCAACCGTGAAGCACGGGGGTGGCAGCATCATGCTGTGGGGGTGCTTTGCTGCAGGATGGACTGGTGCACTTCACAAAATAGATGGCATCAAAATTACGTGGATATATTGAAGCAACATCTCAAGACATCAGTCAGAAAGTTAAAGCTTGGTCGCAAATGGTCTTCCAAATGGACAATGACCCCAAGCATACTTCCAAAGTTGTTGCAAAATGGCTTAAGGACAACAAGGTCAAGGTATTGGAGTAGCCATCACAAAGCCCTGACCTCAATCCTATAGAAAATTTGTGGGCAGAACTGAAAAGCGTGTACGAGCAAGGAGGCCTACAAACCTGACTCAGTTACACCAGCTCTGTCAGGAGGAATGGGCCAAAATTCACCCAACTTATTGTGGGAAGCTTGTGGAAGGCTACCCAAAACATTTGACCTAAGTTAAACAATTTAAAGGCAATGCTACCAAATACTAATTGAGTGTATATAAACTTCTGACCCACTGGGAATGTGATGAAATAAATAAAAGCTGAAATAAATCATTCTCTCTACTATTATTCTGACATTTCACATTCTTAAAATAAAGTGATGATCCTAACTGACCTAAGACAGGGAATTTTTACAAGGATTAAATGTCAGGAATTGTGAAAAACTGAGTTTAAATGTATTTGGCTAAGGTGTATGTAAACTTCCGACTTCAACTGTACTTGTGTAGCCTATGATGCAATACCGGTGATCATTTTAAGGAGAACAAAAACTACTTAGCCTACATTTGAACACCACCGCAGAAGCTTCGCTATGTGGCATCTTCCCAATTAAGTTGCCTAGTTTTGTTGTTTGGCTTCTTGAAGAGAACTAGGGCCTATCACTCGCAGCCCACCTCTTCCAACGCATTGTGGAAAAGTGTGCATCAAATTCTACTAATTTAAGAGCCGGAATAAGTATAACATCCTGGCATTTAAACCATACTCCATTTTTGAAAATTCAGATACTATAAAACGTTTTATTTTCGTATACTGAGGTGTCGTGCGCGATTGCGTTGTTTCACGTTATTGGTTAATTTCCATTTTCAGAATGTCGCATACTTTATTTTTTCGCATACTCAAACAACCTAACCCTGATGAATCATTCAATAGCTGGAGTTCAATTCAGCTCATCTGAAAATTCCTAACCACGAAACAAGATTTTGATAACGTCCCACAGTTTTGTTTAATTTTTCCAGAAGCACGGCGTTATCCCCTCCTCTGTTTCACCTAGCTCTCTCTGTTTCACCTAGCTCTCTCTGTGCCCATACAGTCCATCACTCTCATCCACCTCATCCACCTCATTCACCTCATTCACCTCATTCACCTCATCCACCTCATTCACCTCATCCACCTCATTCACCTCATCCACCTCATCCACCTCATTCACCTCATCCACCTCATCCACCTCATCCACCTCATCCATCGCCGTTTTGTACTATTTTCTCTGTTCAGCTCACATTTTGCGCCATAACCAATGTGCTCTAAAATAGTGCTAATTCATTATTGTCTAACCATTTTCTTTTTACTTCATTTTACATCTGTCTGGGATGTCTGTCTGGGATGTCTGTCTGGGATGTCTGTCTGGGATGTCTGTCTGGGATGTCTGTCTGTCACTCCGTCCATCTCTCTCATCATGATCATCACCACTCTTCCTCCATGTAACCTGTCATCTGTCTCTTGCACTTCTCCTCAGCCAAATATAAGTATAATGGATATGTCAGATCACGTAAGTGTGTTTCTCTATCCCTCCCCATACCTCCTCCACCATCACCACTCCCCTCCCCATACCTCCTCCACCATCACCACCCCCCACCCCATACCTCCTCCACCATCACCACCCCCCCTCCCCATACCTCCTCCACCATCACCACCCCCCCCTCCCCATACCTCCTCCACCATCACCACCCCCCTCCCATACCTCCTCCACCATCACCACCCATACCTCCTCCACCATCACCACCCCCCTCCCCATACCTCCTCCACCATCACCACCCCCCTCCCCATACCTCCTCCACCATCACCACCCCCCTCCCCATACCTCCTCCACCATCACCACCCCCCTCCCCATACCTCCTCCACCATCACCACCCCCCTCCCCATACCTCCTCCACCATCACCCCCCCCATACCTCCTCCACCATCACCACCCCCTCCCCATACCTCCTCCACCAT
This sequence comes from Coregonus clupeaformis, assembly GCF_020615455.1. NCBI lineage: Eukaryota > Metazoa > Chordata > Actinopteri > Salmoniformes > Salmonidae > Coregonus > Coregonus clupeaformis. The sequence goes on from NC_059228.1 coordinate 15,403,486, forward strand.
CACCACCCCCCCCCATACCTCCTCCACCATCACCACCCCCCCTCCCCATACCTCCTCCACCATCACCACCCCCCATACCTCCTCCACCATCACCACCCCCTCCCCATACCTCCTCCACCATCACCCCCCATACCTCCTCCACCATCACCACCCCCCCCATACCTCCTCCACCATCACCACCCCCCTCCCCATACCTCCTCCACCATCACCACCCCCCTCCCCATACCTCCTCCACCATCACCACCCCCCCCTCCCCATACCTCCTCCACCATCACCCCCCCTCCCCATACCTCCTCCACCATCACCCCCCCCATACCTCCTCCACCATCACCACCCCCCTCCCCATACCTCCTCCACCATCACCACCCCTCCCCATACCTCCTCCACCATCACCACCCCCCCTCCCCATACCTCCTCCACCATCACCACCCCCCCTCCCCATACCTCCTCCACCATCACCACCCTCCCCCATACCTCCTCCACCATCACCACCCCCTCCCCATACCTCCTCCACCATCACCACCCCCCTCCCCCATACCTCCTCCACCATCACCACCCCCCTCCCCATACCTCCTCCACCATCACCACCCCCCTCCCCATACCTCCGCCACCATCACCCCCCATACCTCCTCCACCATCACCACCCCCCTCCCCATACCTCCTCCACCATCACCACCCCCCCTCCCCATACCTCCTCCACCATCACCCCCCCATACCTCCTCCACCATCACCACCCCCCTCCCCATACCTCCTCCACCATCACCATCCCCAAACCTCCTCCACCATCACCACCCCCCTCCCCATACCTCCTCCACCATCACCACCCCCCTCCCCATACCTCCTCCACCATCACCACCCCCCTCCCCATACCTCCTCCACCATCACCCCCCATACCTCCTCCACCATCACCCCCCCATACCTCCTCCACCATCACCACCCCCCCTCCCCATACCTCCTCCACCATCCCCACCCCCCTCCCCATACCTCCTCCACCATCACCACCCCCCCTCCCCATACCTCCTCCACCATCACCACCCCCCCCTCCCCATACCTCCTCCACCATCACCACCCCCCACCCACCCAAATCCCTCCATGTGTTTAAACCTGTACTAGTCCCCCACCACCCAAGTATTAATACAATGCTTTGGTTTGGTTTTTGTTCTCCCCTTTAGTTGTAGAATACAAAGCTACCATCTTAAAGTCTCTTCTGTACATGATGTGAATTGATACAGAGGCCCTTGACAATAATAACACAGTTTGTCCGCAATGATAATGTGTAAATTAATCTCATTGCCTGGCGTGTTATAAGCCCCCGATCCCTTCTCACATCAGAACTACATAGATAACTTCACTATCTTCTAAGTGACCTAGCTAATTCAGTACCTAACTGTATAACATATATATCCTTTACATATACTTAACATATATTTGTAGCAATTGATTTAAGATCCATGCTCTTGTTCTTGATGACGTTGTATTCAGCTCAATGTTTTTGTGTTGTGCTGCGTTGAGCAGCAGAGGGCGCTACAACACCAGGGAAAACGGGAAGTCAAAAAGAGACCGGGGTTCGGTTCAAAGCAGATTGCAGTTTAGGTAAATCTCTCAGTATAAAGTATAGCGTTGACCAAATGTACTAATTTCTATCTTGTTTCATATAGATAAATGTGAATGTTAATTGTTAAATGCTTTTTGTTTGTTATAACGTTATGTTTTTAGTTTTCTTTTTATCCTACAGTTTAAAAAACATTTCAGATGCTTACTGTATAATACACTGCTTTCTGTGTTTGTCATAACTACAGAGGTACTGTATGATACATAACAAAAATAACTGTAATGATAAAAATAACACAATTAATTATAACAAAATAATAAAATAATCCAATGCTAGTAATACAATACAAAATAATACATAATGTTACACAGCAAAAAATACCAAATCATACTATGATACCAACCCAGTATCCAGCACCGGTGGGCCTAATATTAATACACAAATCAAACTTAGCTCAGTTACAATAAACAAACAGCAATATCTACAACAGTATCCTCTCCGCTGTCCCATCCTGTCTGTGATTTGCATAGGACCCTGATGGGGACTTGCATGCGTGATGGCCCCGTCTTGTGATTAGCATTTCTGGTGGGGACAGTTCCCGTCTGGACTGTTCTGAGTGCACAGTGGACCTGCCAGGGTGTGTGAGTACGCTCCAACACTGCGCGTGTTTGACAAGGGACAGATGAATCCAGGAGCTATCGGTGGCGCTCTGTAAATCAAGGAGGCAGCTGACAGCTGGGATAAACCTCTGTTTAGTGCTCCGGGAGGGGGATGGGGGGGAGGGGGGACCGGCTAAGACCATGACACACACACACACACACACACACACACACACACACACACACAGCAACCTGTCAACCTACTTTACCATAATATGTAATATGTACCATACATTGTGGTAGAGATGAGGTTCCACTATGGAGGGGTTTTCAACGTAATTTGGCCTGGCTATTTACAGACCGACTGTGTTACTGCTTTGTTCTAACACGCACTGTAGCAGAACGGAGCAAGAGGGAGAAAAAAACAGATGTTTATTGTTTATTAGGAATGAAAAAATCATAATTACATTGAGGTGTCATCGTCAATTACTGAGAAAAGAATGACTGCTTTCATGACCCAACTACAGGACCATTCTCAAACCAGTCATTATCAAGTGGGAAATAAATGGTCCAACAATAAAAATCACATTCATTTCCCCCATTCAAATATTTAGTGATGCAGGAGAAATTATTAATAATTTATATAACATTGTTTTAATAAGGATTTATTTTGTCTCAGTGTTTGTAACTGCGGATGAGCATGTTTAAAAAAAGAAGCAGTAATGTAATCCGTAACATTTATCCTAAAATGTTTGGTGTGCTGAATATAATAACACATAGCTTTTTTAACACACAATTTAATATTTCACAGCACAAGATAAATTATAAAGTAAATACCATTGTCTTTCTATCTTTCTAGAAACCTCCGTCTCTCCAGCCTTTCTGTCTCACTCTGTTTATTCTCCATTGTTTGACAGTAAAGGATGAAGTTAGATCAGCTTTACAAAACCAATCAATTAAAATCTCCAACTGCACCGCGCCCTCCTCCAACATCACATCTAACGCCATGCACCCCCAAGCACCGCCTCGCCCCTCCCGCCACAAGGACCCCCCAGCCCCCCGGGACGCGGACCCCGCTGTACCCCTCGTTAATAACCGTAAAGGAAGCCTGCTTCCTCCGGGGGTGGGGCTGGGTCTGGGGCCCCACGGGGGGCTCCGCTTCAGTATCTCTGGCCCCAGCAGAGGGGACGGGGCGGGCCGGGCCCTGGCCGAACAGAGCAGGCTGAACCGGGCCCGCAGCCTGCCGGTGAAATACCGCTACCACCCCAGTAACGCAACGCTGCACGGCCGCAGCAGCAGGGCCTGTAGGTTGCCCCTCTTGGCGTGATGCATCAGTCCCTGTCAGTTCTTAACACCCTGTACTGTCCTGTACTGTCACACTGCGTCCGTCGCCTGCCTTCACTGAGCTGCTGCTAGCTGCTGCTAGATGCTACTAGCTGCTGCTAGATGCTACTAGCTGCTGCTAGATGCTGCTAGATGCTACTAGCTGCTGCTAGATGCTACTAGCTGCTGCTAGATACTGCTAGATGCCGCTAGCTGCTGCTAGCTGCTGCTAGATGCTACTAGATGCTACTAGCTGCTGCTAGATGCTGATGCTTGTTGTAAATACCACCACTGCCCTCGCTGCTGCTTTGCATGGAAGCAGCTCTCACGCGCTCAATAATGCAACACCCAGTGCTGTGTGTGTGGCTGCCAAGCTATGGAATAGGACTAGTAGATGACTTTGTAACACCTGGCATAGTGGTAGAGCACATGTAGTTCTTAGTCCATCTGCAAAGAGAGGAATTTGTACAATATGTTATTGTTTATTGCGTTTGTATAGATGCCTTGAGAAGTTTGGGTAATTTTTATTTTATTTGAATTACATTTGGGTGATGATGTGACAGGAGAATTGCTGCACTGATCATTCAGACAACAACAGTCTACTATATCAATCTCAGAGAGACTGTTGTGTAGATAGCGGTTTAGTTTTCAAAGTACTGTGATGTCATTGCTACAGTCACAGTCACAAGCTGTGATCGCCATGGCTACAGTGCAGAACATGTTTCATTGTTGGTGATCTAACTTACCGTCATTGTTGTTGTGTGTAATCACACTAGCTTTTAACAGAACTGATCGATCACACGGCCAAAGATATGAGACCGGCTAGGCCCAGAGATATGAGACTGGCTAGGCCCAGAGATATGAGACTGGCTAGGCCCAGAGATATGAGACTGGCTAGGAACAGAGATATGAAACTGGCTAGGAACAGAGATATGAGACTGGTTAGGAACAGAGATATGAGACTGGCTAGGAACAGAGATATGAGACTGGCTAGGCCCAGAGATATGAGACTGGTTAGGAACAGAGATATGAGACTGGCTAGGCCCAGAGATATGGGCTCCTGAGTGGTGCAGTGGTCTAAGGCACTGCATCTCAGTGCTAGAGGCGTCACTACAGACCCTGGTTTGATTCCAGGAGCAGCGCACAATTGGCCTAGTGTAGTCCGACTTGCCTAGTTAAATAAAGGTTAAAAAATAAATACAAATAATAATATGAGACTGGCTAGGCCCAGAGATATGAGTCTGGCTAGGCCCAGATATGAGACTGGCTAGGCCCAGATATGAGACTGGCTAGGCCCAGAGATATGAGACTGGATGTATCAACTAACATAGAACAATAAGCCAACAGTAAATAATATTTTATTCTGTGATATTTTCACAAAGTGGATTAGACTAGAGAGCGATGCGGTTGTAAAGTGGAAAGCGCTTTCTTGTGATATTAGCTATTCAGGACATCCAAATTTGCAGAGCGGAAATGTCAGAGAATGGCATTTTATTAAGGGGCAAAGCCGCATTTTTATATTTTATTAGTGCAATTAGGTGACAGTCTAGAAGGGATGCTCAGACGGTAATGAAATGTCCTTGGTGCTCGGAGCAGTCAGCGCTTGCAGCTAGGCGACATTGATTTGCAGTAATATCATGCTGTAGTATTGATTTCTATCCAATGCACTAATACAGGGTTTGAAGTGACGGTGGCTTTGGCATTTGTGTGCTGTGGAGAATACGAAGTGAATAAGAAAAGTGCCTGGGTGCCTTGTCTGACTCTGAAAGCCCTTGGAACTCAGACAGACGTTAGAAAAGACTGGTGTTAGCTAAACTGAAAGTCTTTAGTAGGGTAGTGGGCCTGGTGGGCCTGGACTAGTGGGCCTGGACTGGACTTCTCTCTAGCTGTGCCTTTCTCTTAGTCTTCTGTCTGGTTTGGAGGAACGTTTTAATCTCCTGCAGAGTGAGGAATAGCAGACAGGAAAATGAACATCTATCAGATCAATCTAATCTAAAAGTGCTGCCTGACTGTAGTACAAGATTCATTTAAAAGAACATTTCACAAATGTTTTACTTCATTTTCATCAGCTCCAGCATCTCCATCTACATATGAGAAAATTGTGTGTTTCTATGTTTTGTAGAATTTTTTTTTTTACAATGATATCATCAACCAATTAGTAGGCAATGCCAACTCATAATTAATTAAAATCACACGATGCACACCGATGAGGTCATTGGAAACACTTATCTTCCTCGATCTTTTTTTGCTACAAAACCTAGAAACGCCTAGAGCCTAGACATTTTCACATATGTTGATGTTGGGTTGGTGCTGGAGATTATGAATATGAAGTTGAACAATTTTAAATGTTCCTTTTAAAGCTGTACTCAGCAAGTTCATTCTTTGAATGTATTTAATACTTGTTATATTGATTATTAATGCATCAACCCTAGATTACGTTTGACAATTGAGGGTTTGCAAGCACAGTAATTCTTTCAGATACTATATTTCAGCTATTTGAAAGGGTTGTTTTGACCTTCTTCTAGCTACTGGTGGGTGGTGTGTGCAGTGAACTAGCCATAATGCTAATTATAGGCTAATGCTAGGCTACTCAATCATTTCCTGTTTGGAGTGCTGGTTGTGCATGTGATTGGCTACTCTGGGATGCTCGTGCGGTGCTGATTGGCTGAGTGCTTGTGGCATGGAGCTTAAGTTAGACCTGTAGAAGAGCCATTGTGCTCAGTAGCTAGGGTTGCAAAATTCCCGTAACTTTCCCAAAATGTATAGGAGGATTCCGGATTTCCTTCTTGTTCCCACCTGACTCTAGGAATCTTCCAAAATTTTGGCAAAGTTACTGGAATTTTGAAACCCTATTCATAGCTAGAGCTGGAATGATGGGGTGAGGGTCTGCCTCATTAGTCATCCATTCAAAACAACCAAACTGCACAGAACCATCCTCTATCTCTGTCGCTCTATCTTTATCCCTCTATCTCTGTCATTGCTTCTGTCCACGATGTTCACAATGACAGTCCGTCCTCGTCACATGTCCCGTATTGGCTTGCCTAGGGAAGCATGGGCACACTGATGCAGACTGCTAGAGGTCCAACCACATGCAGTTTTGACTGGATCTAAAGAGAGATACTGGAGCTAAAGTGATCCAGTACTACTGTATAGAACCCAGTCCAGAGGAACCGAACCAAAGGGTTTGGGTTTTGGCGGAGTGTGCCGATGGCTAATTTGTCAGGTCTTACTTGGTGGTTTTTCTCCTGCCTTTGTCCCCTAATAATTAACGCTCTTTCTCTTTCTGTCAGTCTTCTCTCTGACTCTGATATGTTGTTTTATTAGTAAAAAAAAAAAAATGTTGTTGGTGTTTAGTTTTTTTGCTATGGTTGATTGATTGAGTGTTGGCTTTGGTGTTCTTTGACGTGTCAGTTCCAGCTCACATTAACCTCCCCGTCTGTCCATAGCCTGACACTCTTTGCATTGTTTGCAGTTGAAGACGAGCACACGTCAACTCTGTCGCCCAAAAAAAAGCAGCGGAACGGAGGCATGCGAAACTCACCCAACAACTCCCCCAACATGATGAGGTAAGACATTGATTTGATGCTTCAAACAGAAAGATAGAAAGGAAGTGAGAGGGAGGGAGGGAGGGAGGGAGGAGTGGGAGAGAGAAAGAGAGAGACGGATGGTTGGTGGGACTGGGGAAGGGGGGAACGAATAAGGAGGAGAGTAAGGAAGTCAGAGTGAGGGGTGGGAGAAGGAGAGAGAGTTAGATGGTGGTGGTGGGATGGTTGGAGGAGGGAGCGAAGAAGCGGGGTAGCCAAGCGAATGAGTGATAGAGGAGATGGGGAACAAAGTGAGAGTAAGAAGGAGAGGACGGCTTGGGTGTTTAGGCTGGCATGCTGTCGGACAGTAATGACGGTTGGGGTGTTTAGGCTGGCATGCTGTCGGACAGTAATGACGGTTGGGGTGTTTAGGCTGGCATGCTGTCGGACAGTAATGACGGCTGGGGTGTTTAGGCTGGCATGCTGTCGGACAGTAATGACGGCTGGGGTGTTTAGGCTGGCATGCTGTCGGACAGTAATGACAGAGCTGAAATATTCCTGTCATGAAAAAAAAAAGAATCCTCTGGCTTTAAAGTGTCATCTGTCACCCCACCACCCTGCCTTCATCCCCCTCCGGCCCCCTCCGGCCCCCTCCGGCACCCTACGGCCCCCTCCGGCACCCTCCGGCACCCTCCGGCACCCTCCGCCCCCACGGCCCCCTCCGCCCCCCTCCGGCCCCCTACGGCCCCCTCCGCCCCCCTACGGCCCCCTCCGGCCCTCCCGTCCACATGTAGTCCTTAAACAATGCTGGCACTAACAACACCAGCAACCAATCAGAGTCCTCCCCGTGGTTCCTCTGCCCCGGGGCAGTGCAATCTATTGTGGCACCACATGCGACTACTGTTTCTGCTACTTAAGGCCATATGTGAGATGTATCATCGCAATCAAAAATGAATTTGCAATATTACCTTCCTTTTATCCTGTCCTCTGGAATTAAATTGCTGTTAATTGACTTTGAAAGATAAAAGGGTTTAGGTTTTTGTGCGGAACGAGAGAGACGTTGGTAGGAACATGACGGTGTGAAAAATGCAGCGACAGAGAGAGGCGGGGGCTGTCCGATCTGGGTGGAGACGATGGGAGAACAAGGACATAGAGCCACTTCCTTTTAAGTGAGAGTGATCATTAGGGCCCTGTGTCTTACTGCATAATTATACATTGCCTTGTAAAAGTATTCATCCCCCTTGGTGTTTTTCCTATTTTGTTACATTACAACCTGTAATTTAAATGGATTTTTATTTGGATTTCATGTAATGGACATACACAAAATTGTCAAAATTGGTGAAATGAACTTGTTTAAAAAAATTCTAAAAAATAAATAACGGAAAAGTGGTGCGTGCATATGTATTCACCCCCTTTGCTATGAAGTCCCTAAATAAGATCTGGTGCAACCAATTACCTTCAGAAGTCACATAATTAGTTAAATAAAGTCCACCTGTGTGCAATCTAAGTGTCGCATGATCTGTCACATGATCTCAGTATATATAAATCAAATCAAATTGTATTTGTCACATACACGTGTTTAGCAGATGTTATTGCGGGTGTAGCGAAATGCTTGTGCTTCTAGCTCCGACAGTGCAATAATATCTAACAAGTAATATCTAACAATTTCACAGCATATACCCAATACACACAAATCTAGTAAGGAATGGAATGTAAGAATATATACATACAGTGGGGAGAACAAGTATTTGATACACTGCCAATTTTGCAGGTTTTCCTACTTACAAAGCATGTAGAGGTCTGTAATTTTTATCATAGGTACACTTCAACTGTGAGAGACGGAATCTAAAACAAAAATCCAGAAAATCACATTGTATGATTTTTAAGTAATTAATTTGCCTTTTATTGCATGATATAAGTATTTGATACATCATAAAAGCAGAACTTAATATTTGGTACAGAAACCTTTGTTTGCAATTACAGAGATCATATGTTTCCTGTAGGTCTTGACCAGGTTTGCACACACTGCAGCAGGGATTTTGGCCCACTCCTCCATACAGACCTTCTCCAGATCCTTCAGGTTTTGGGGCTGTCGCTGGGCAATACGGACTTTCAGCTCCCTCCAAAGACTTTCTATTGGGTTCAGGTCTGGAGACTGGCTAGGCCACTCCAGGACCTTGAGATGCTTCTTACGGAGCCACTCCTTAGTTGCCCTGGCTGTGTGTTTCGGGTCGTTGTCATGCTGGAAGACCCAGCCACGACCCATCTTCAATGCTCTTACTGAGGGAAGGAGAATGTTGGCCAAGATCTCGCGATACATGGCCCCATCCATCCTCCCCTCAATACGGTGCAGTCGTCCTGTCCCCTTTGCAGAAAAGCATCCCCAAAGAATGATGTTTCCACCTCCATGCTTCACGGTTGGGATGGTGTTCTTGGGGTTGTACTCATCCTTCTTCTTCCTCCAAACACGGGGAGTGGAGTTTAGACCAAAAAACTATATTTTTGTCTCATCAGACCACATGACCTTCTCCCATTCCTCCTCTGGATCATCCAGATGGTCATTGGCAAACTTCAGACGGGCCTGGACATGCGCTGGCTTGAGCAGGGGGACCTTGCGTGCGCTGCAGGATTTTAATCCATGATGGCGTAGTGTGTTACTAATGGTTTTCTTTGAGACTGTGGTCCCAGCTCTCTTCAGGACATTGACCAGGTCCTGCCGTGTAGTTCTGGGCTGATCCCTCACCTTCCTCATGATCATTGATGCCCCACGAGGTGAGATCTTGCATGGAGCCCCAGACCGAGGGTGATTGACCGTCATCTATAACTTCTTCAATTTTCTAATAATTGTGCCAACAGTTGTTGCCTTCTCACCAAGCTGCTTGCCTATTGTCCTGTAGCCCATCCCAGTCTTGTGCAGGTCTACAATTTTATCCCTGATGTCCTTACACAGCTCTCTGGTCTTGGCCATTGTGGAGAGGTTGGAGTCTGTTTGATTGAGTGTGTGGACAGGTGTCTTTTATACAGGTAACGAGTTCAGACAGGTGCAGTTAATACAGGTAATGAGTGGAGAACAGGAGGGCTTCTTAAAGAAAAACTAACAGGTCTGTGAGAGCCGGAATTCTTACTGGTTGGTAGGTGATCAAATACTTATGTCATGCAATAAAATGCAAATTAATTACTTAAAAATCATACAATGTGATTTTCTGGATTTTTGTTTTAGATTCCGTCTCTCACAGTTGAAGTGTACCTATGATAAAAATTACAGACCTGTACATGCTTTGTAAGTAGGAAAACCTGCAAAATCGGCAGTGTATCAAATACTTGTTCTCCCCACTGTATATGGACAAGCAATGACAGAGCGGCATGGACTAAGATACAGTAGAATATTATAGAATAGAATACAGTATATACATATGAGATGAGTAGTGCAAGATATGTAAACATTATTAAAGTGACTAGTGTTCCATTTCTTAAAGTGGCCAGTGATTTCAATAGGCAGCAGCAGCGTCTAATGTGCTAGTGATGGCTATTTAACAGTCTGATCGCCTTGATATAGAAGCTGTTTTTCATTATCTCGGTCCCAGCTTTGATGCACCTGTACTGACCTCGCCTTCTGGATGATAGCGGGGTGAATAGGCAGTGGCTCGGGTGGTTGATGTCCTTGGTGATCTTTTTGGCCTTCCTGTGACATCGCGTGCTGTAGGTGTCTTGGAGGACGGGTAGTTTGCCCCCGGTAATGCGTTCGGCAGACTGCACCACCCTCTGCGGTTGTGGGCGGTGCAGGTGCCGTACCAGGCGGTGATACAGCCTGACAGGATGCTCTCAATTGTGCATCTGTTAAAGTTTGTGAGGGTTTTAGGTGCCAAACCAAATTCATTCAGCCTCCTGAGTACAACCTGTTATGAAAGGCCCCAGAGTCTGCAACACCACTAAGCAAGGGGCACCACCAAGCAAGTGGCACCATGAAGACCAAGGAGCTCTCCAAACAGGTCAGGGACAAAGTTGTGGAGAAGTACAGATCAGGGTTGGGTTATAAAAAAATATCAGAAACTTTAAACATCCCACGGAGCACCATTAAATCCATTATTAAAAAAGGATTATGGCACCACAACAATCCTGCCAAGAGAGGGCTGCCCACCAAAACTCACGGACCAGGCAAGGAGGGCATTAATCAGAGAGGCAACAAAGAAACCAAGAGTTGCCAGAAAAAAGCCATTGCTTAAAGAAAAAAATAAGCAAACACGTTTGGTGTTCGCCAAAAGGCATGTGGGAGACTCCCCAAACATATGGAAGAAGGTACTCTGGTCAGATGAGACTAAAATTGAGCTTTTTGGCCATCAAGGAAAACGCTGTCTGGCGCAAACCCAACACCTCTCATCACCCCGAGAACACCATCACCACAGTGAAGCATGGTGGTGGCAGCATCATGCTGTGGGGATGTTTTTCATCGGCAGGGACTGGGAAACTGGTCAGAATTGAACGAATGATGGATGGCACTAAATACAGGGAAATTCTTGAGGGAAACCTGTTTGTCTTCCAGAGATTTGAGACTGGGACGGAGGTTCACCTTCCAGCAGGACAATGACCCTAAGCATACTGCTAAAGCAACACTTGAGTGGTTTAAGGGAAAACATTTAAATGTCTTGGAATGGCCTAGTCAAAGCCCAGACCTCAATCCAATTGAGAATCTGTGATATGACTTAAAGATTGCTGTACACCAACGGAACCCATCCAACTTGAAGGAGCTGGAGCAGTTTTGCCTTAAAGAATGGGCAAAAATCCCAGTGGCTAGATGTGCCAAGCTTATAGAGACATACCCCAAGAGACTTGGAGCTGTAATTGCTGCAAAAGGTGGCTCTATAAAGTATTGACTTTGGGGGGTGAATAGTTATGCACGCTCAAGTTTTCAGTTTTTTCTTAAACTGTCATGGAAAAGAAAACAATCATGACAATGTATCCGTTTGGTTGTTGTTCAATTCAATCTTTAACCAAAAACAACACAAAGCAATAACACATGAATTAAAGATTCTATCATTTTGTTTGCAAATTTCTTCTTACAACCAAAGTTATCTCATTTTCTCATAGTTTCAAGTTTCAAGTTTAAATGTCACGTGCACAAGTTCAGTGAAATGCCTTTATTGCAAGCTCTAAACCCAACAATGCAGTGATCAATATCAATGTGTCAGATGCACAAAGTGCTAGAAAGGTGGTGCTGTTCATTTAAACATTGTATTTTGGTTTATAGGATATTTTTCTGTATAGTGTATGTTCTCTGCAAAACTCAATCGAATCCTTTGGTGGGCTTTGTGTGGTAGAGCTAGAGTTGTTACTAGGTCCCTTTAGGGCACCTTTGAACAGCAGCCAACAGAAGTGCTCTGTATGATTGTATTTACAGCTTGTCTGCTGCACATGTTAGGCTCCCCCTCAGTTCTCAACAAAACAAGCAATTAAACGAGCCCTCACACACACGCCTAACACAGAGTCCTACCCTTCAGACTCGTTTGCAAAGAGAGCAGTGTTGGAGATGCCCATGTTTAAAAAGAGCAAACCTCGACAAAAGAAAGAAAAACTGGCACACTTCCAGATAACTGCTAGTTTAGATGGCTGCTAGTTTAGATGGCTGCTAGTTTAGATAACTGCTAGTTTAGATAACTGCTAGTTTAGATAACTGCTAGTTTAGATGGCTGCTAGTTTAGATAACTGCTAGTTTAGATAGCTGCTAGTTTAGATGGCTGCTAGTTTAGATGGCTGCTAGTTTAGAGGGCTGTGATTTAGATAACTGCTAGTTTAGATAACTGCTAGTTTAGATAACTGCTAGTTTAGATGGCTGCTAGTTTAGATGGCTGTGAGTTTAGATAACTGCTAGTTTAGATAACTGCTAGTTTAGATAACTGCTAGTTTAGATGGCTGCTAGTTTAGATGGCTGCTAGTTTAGATAACTGCTAGTTTAGATGGCTGCTAGTTTCGATGGCTGCTAGTTTCGATGGCTGTGAGTTTCGATGGCTGCTAGTTTAGATGGCTGCTAGTTTAGATGGCTGCTAGTTTAGATGGCTGCTAGTTTAGATAACTGCTAGTTTAGATGGCTGCTAGTTTAGATAACTGCTAGTTTAGATAACTGCTAGTTTAGATGGCTGCTAGTTTAGATGGCTGCTAGTTTAGATGGCTGCTAGTTTAGATAACTGCTAGTTTAGATGGCTGCTAGTTTTTGTTTCTTAACAAACCCTTTGTTTTATTTTTGATTCTCCTCTCCTCTGCTGAGGAGATGGTCCCCATTTGCCATGTAATATATGCATCTCCGCTTTGATCTCGCAGTGATAATAATTCTTGGGAGTTATTTACTTGGTTTTGAAAATGCTTCAAAGCAGTGTCAAAGTTTCTCTGCTTTAGGGCTGCTTGTGTATTCGGTTGGCTCATGGGTGCTGCGGATGACAGGTCCTCTGTTCTAGGTGTAGACTTTTTCAAGTCATAGCCCTCAGCAAAACATCAGATTACCAAGCCCCTTCCTCTCCCCACAGACCCTGTCAATATATGATACCATATATATTAAATACTTACGCTTTACAAGGTGGATTTTATGCACAATGAAAAGTGATTGTTTGAGGTAGCCTTAGGGATACTTTACTCTACAAGCAAGGAGGGGGAAAAACACAGCAGAGAGAGAGTGAGTGTATACCATATCAAGTCTGGTTTTTACAGGACTTGCTGCCTGAAGGCCTTTGTAAATAAATAATGATCAACAGATTGGCTGTGGGTTTTTGAAAAGCATGTTTTTGTCAGTTTGCATGATGGGGAGAACTTTCAAAGCGAGAGGCTGCCTTCATAGCCTGCTGGAGAGGGATTGGGGGAGCACACCCATCCCAAGCTAGCGACTGCTGAGCGATGCACTGGAATAACTCTGTTTGAAATATACACTGAGGGAGGGTTGGAGGGGGATGGAGAGGGGGGATAGAGTGGGAAAGACAGGGAGAGAGGGAGAGAGAGAGGGGGGATAGAGAGGGAGAGACAGGGAGAGAGGGAGAGAGAGAGGGGGGATAGAGAGGGAGAGACAGGAAGAGAGGGGGAGAGAGAGGGGGAGAGAGAGGGGGAGAGAGGGGGGGAGAGGGAGAGAGAGAGGGCAAATTCTCCTTTGTTATGGGCTGTCTTTCATTGCCTAGGCTACTTTATCGTACAGTTAGGCTTCACCCACAATTTACTTGCCGGAAACTATAGGCCTTTGCTCTAGGCAAGGCAATTAAATGCAAATATATTGCAATGTACAGTAAATTCTCTTTTGATACCATGTTCATTTTCTAGCGATTTAAATGTTTTGTTTAATATTCTACAAAATATGTTTTTGTATTGATAGATATCTGGTATCTGAAACTGTTAATCTGGGGGCCGGCTCAGCCTGTGTAAATATACATTCATCAGCCAATCAGACGTGTCATTGAGTGAACGAGCTGTGTTCGCCATAACCATCGTAGCGTTCTGTTCCATGCGTGACCGACGTGCTCCTGTCTGGGAATTAACACCATTCTAACCCTTCTAACTAATTGTGCTATACTCAGGACGTCACACATTTGTCCCCTGGGCGTGGTGTGGCGGACACAAATGTCATGTCTGTTACCCTCCAGTTCCCCTGATTGGTTCTAGGGTAGAGGAGAGAGGGAGAGAAGGGGAGAGGAGAGGGGAGGAGGAGAGGAGAGAATAAGAGGGGTGAATGGAAAGGAGAGGAGGAGATGAGAGGAAATAGGAGAGGAGAAGAAGAAGGGAGAGGAGAGGAGAGGAGAGGAAACATACAGGGCTCTTGACAAACAGGAAGACCGAAAGACAGGCAGGCAGGCAGTCACATCGCTGACAGTTGTGTGAAAGATAGCCGTCTTTGGCAGTGGAGGAGGAGGTGCCTGCCTGCCTGCACCAGTCAGCCCCCACATGCTCTGATTGAAGTGACAGGGACTCGTGGAGAGTGGCGCAACACGCGGCTCAGAATGAAATATTCAGCCAGGGTGTAAAAGCACTAAACGCTGTCAGAGTTATTAACACCTGCACCAACTGATTTAATCTATCTACATACAGACAGAGAGAGATGGAGAGAGAGATGGAGAGAGAGATGGAGAGAGAGTTGGAGAGAGTGATGGAGAGAGAGATGGCGAGAGAGCGAGCGAGAGAGAAAGATCGAGAGGGAATGAGAGAGAGAGAGACAAAGGGAGGGAGGTAAAGAGAGAGATAGAGAGACAAGAAGAGAGAGAGGAATGGAGGTAGGGAACTAATTTACACGTTTTTGATGTGATATTTCTTGCAATGAAATGAAAGCCAAATGTAGGAGGAGTGAAGGAGGAGAGAGCATCGGAGAGACTTGTCACACAGAGTGCCACTGGTGATAGAACAGAGAGTGTGATGGAAGGAGCTGTGTGTCAAACACCAATGATGTTTTCTCACACATTATGCCACCCTCAAAAAGAAACACAAAGATACTGTACGAAGCCATTTCTTATCCTGCTCTTGAATTTGTTAAAAAGACGAGTGTCAATATAAGTCTTCGAAAAATTATTTTAAACAAATTATTCGGACACCCACCTAGGCATAATAATATTTTGAATACAAAATACAGTAAAAAAAAAAAAAAAAAACGTTTTCAAGACATTCAATCAAATCTAATCAGATTGTTTTTGTCACATGTGCCGAAATACAACAGGTGTAGACCTTACAGTGAAATGCTTACTTACAAGCCCTTAACCAAACCAACAGTACAGTTTTAAGAAAAATAAGTGTTAAGTAAAAAATTTATAAATTAAAAATTAAATGAAAAATATAAATAAATAACAAATCATTAAAGAGCAGTAGCGAGGCTATATACAGGGGGTACTGGTACGGAGTCAATGTGCGGGGGCACTGGTTAGTTGAGGTAATTGAGGTAATATGTACATGTAGGTAGAGTTATTAAAGTGACTATGCATAGATAATAAACAGAGAGTAGCAGCAGCGTAAAAGAGGGTAGCCATTTGATTAGTTGTTCAGGAGTCTTATGGCTTGGGGGTAGAAGCTGTTAAGAAGCCTTTTGGACCTAGACTTGGCGCTCTGGTACAGCTCGCCGTGCGGTAGCAGAGAGAACAGTCTATGTCTAGAGTGGCTGGAGTCTTTGACAATTTTTAGGGCCTTCCTCTGACACCGCCTGGTATAGAGCTCCTGGATGGCAGGAAGCTTGGCCCCAGTGATGTACTGGGCCGTACGCACCACCCTCTGTAGTGCCTTGCGGTCGGAGCAGTTGCCATACCAGGCAGTGATGCAACCAGTCAGGATGCTCTCGATGGTGCAGCTGTATAACCTTTTTAGGATCTGAGGACTCATGCTAAATCTTTTCAATCTCCTGAAGGGGAATAGGCTTTGTTGTGCCCTCTTCACGACTGTCTTGGTGTGTTTGGACCATGATAGTTTGTCTCACCCTGCTCCACTACAGCCCCGTCGATGAGAATGGGGGCGTGCTCGGTCCTCCTTTTTCTGTAGTCCACAATCATCTCCTTTGTCTTGATCACGTTGAGGGAGAGGTTGTTATCCTGGCACCACCTGGCCAGGTCTCTGACCTCCTCCCTCTAGGCTGTCTCATCGTTGTCGGTGATGATCACTGTTGTGTCGTTGGCAATGATGGTGTTGGAGTCGTGCCTGGCCATGCAGTCGTGGGTGAACAGGGAGTACAGGAGGGGACTGAGCATGCACCACTGAGGGGCCCCCGTGTTGAGGGTCAGCGTGGCAGATGTGTTGTTACCTACCCTTACCACCTGGGGACGGCCCGTCAGGAAGTCCAGGATCCAGTTGCAGAGGGAGGTGTTTAGTCCTAGGGTCCTTAGCTTAGTGATGTGCTTTGAGGGCACTATGATGTTGAACGCTGAGCTGTAGTCAATGAATAGCATTCTCACGTAGGTGTTCCTTTTGTCCAGGTTGGGAAAGGGCAGTGTGGAGTGCAATAGAGATTGCATCATCTGTGGATCTGTTGGGGCGGTATGCAAATTGGAGTGGGTCTAGGGTTTCTGGGATAATGGTGTTGATGTGAGCCATGACCAGCCTTTCAAAGCACTTCATGGCTTCAGACGTGAGTGCTACGGGTCTGTGGTCATTTAGGCAGGTTACCTTAGTGTTCTTGGGCACAGGGACTATGGTGGTCTGCTTGAAACATGTTGGTATTACAGACTCAGTCAGGGAGAGGTTGAAAATGGCAGTGAAGACACTTTCCAGTTGGTCCGCACATGCTCGGAGTACACGTCCTGGTAATCTGTCTGACCCTGCGGCCTTGTGAATGTTGACCTGTTTAAAGGTCTTACTCACATCGGCTAAGGAGAGCGTGATCACACAGTCGTCCGGAACAGCTGATGCTCTCATGCATTCTTCAGTGTTGCTTGCCTCGAAGCGAGCATAGAAGTAATTTAGCTCGTCTGGTAGGCTCATGTCACTGGGCAGCTCGCGGCTGTGCTTCCCTTTTTAGTCTGTAATAGTTTGCAGGCCCTGCCACATCTGACGAGCGTCGGAGCCGGTGTAGTACGATTCAATCTTAGTCCTGTATTGACGCTTCGCCTGTTTGATGGTTCGTCGGAGGCATAGCGGGATTTCTTATAAGTGTCCAGGTTAGAGTCCCTCTCCTTGTAAGCGGCAGCTCTACCCTTTAGCTCAGTGCGGATGTTCCCTGTAATCCATGGCTTCTGGTTGGGGTATGTACGGTCACTGTGGGGACGACGTCATCAATGTACTTATTGATGAAGCCAGTGACTGATGTGGTGTACTCCTCAATGCTATCGGAAGAATCCCTGAACATATTCCAGTCTGTGCTAGCAAAACAGTCCTGTAGCTTAGCATCTGCGTCATCTGATCACTTCTTTATTGACCGAGTCACTGGTGTTTCCTGCTTTAGTTTTTGCTTTTAAGCAGGAATCAGGAGGCTGGAATTATGGTCAGATTTACCAAATGGAGGGCGAGGGATAGCTTTGTACGCGTCTCTGTGTGTGGAGTAAAGGTGGTCTAGAATGGATTTTCCTCTTGTTGCACATTTACCAGTAGGAAAAATTTATGCACTCACTAACTGTAAGTCGCTCTGGATAAGAGTGTCTGCTAAATGACTAAAATGTAAATGTAATATACTGGTAGAAATGAGGTAAAATGGATTTAAGTTTCCCTGCATTCCCCGGCCACTAGGAGCGCCGCCTCTGGATGAGCGTTTTCCTGTTTGCTTATGGCCTTATACAGCTCATTGAGTGCGGTCTTAGTGCCAGCATCGGTTTGTGGTGGTAAATAGACAACTTCGAAAAATTGGTAAATAGTGTGGTCTACAGCTTATCATGAGATACTCTACCTCAGGCGAGCAAAACCTTGAGACTTCCTTAATATTAGATTTCGTGCACCAGCTGTTGTTTACAAATATACACAGACCGCCAGCCCTTGTCTTACCGGAGGCAGCTGTTCTATCTTGCTGATGCAGCATAAACCCCGCCAGCTGTATGTTATCCATGTTGTCGTTCAGCCATGACTCGGTGAATCATAAGATACTACAGTTTTTAATGTCCCGTTGGTAGGATATTCGTGATCGTAGCTCGTCGATTTTGTTTTCCAATGATTATACATTGGCTAATAGGACTGATGGTAGAGGCAGATTACCCACTCGCCGCCGGATCCTTACAAGGCACTCAACCTACGTCCTCCCATTTATATGTAATCAGAAAGGGACCACACTATGTCTTTCAGAGAAGAAGCTTCACTCCCCTCTTCCATGGTCAGTGTTAACGTTACAGCTGATAAAAGTCAGCGGCCTGTCGCTGCACATCAGCCAGTTTGCTGGTGACACGCTGCTGATGAATCATTCATTGGCATCAGTTGTAAAAGCAAAATGTGATTGGTTCAAATTCCTGAAATATTTAAAGTCCTGTTGGAACTTTTACTGTTGTCAGCGTCGTGAGCGAGCGTGACTGGGCTAAAAGCCTTTAATTGGTGCTCCATTCTCATGCCACAAAGTCAGATTTGTCAGAGGTGACATAGTGGACACTCAGGCCTTGCTCTGTCCCCAATGCTGCTACCAATATCCTTCAGCAACTTTCTGATGACTGGGTAGCTGTGGCATCTAGGGTTAGATAAAGAAATGATAGTGAGTGGTAGTTTTAGGTTTCAACCAAACCTAGGTAATAATAAAACACATAAGAACCAAATACCATCAACTTGACCATGGTAGTCCCCAGCTCATACTGTTGGTTGGTTGTTGTGTTGTGTCCCCTCAGCAGACATGATCCTCTACTAATCCCTGGGAATGAGCAGATCGAGAACATGGACATGAACATGAAGCAGTATGACTCCACAGGAATGTTCCACTGGTGTCCGTCTAAAGAGATTGAGAAGGTCATCCTGGTGAGTAGTCATCTACGTCTCCCTGTAGGGTTGTCATGACACCAGTATTGTAGGGTTGTCATGACACCAGTATTGTAGGGTTGTCATGACACCAGTATTACCACACTCAGAAGTAGCATGGCAAGCAAACAAAGCATGAAGCAGATTTTATTTCTTGAGGAAAACAGCCATATGTTGTCCCACAGAGTTACATTTGTTTATTTTCCAAGCTATAGCACAGAACATTTGACATAAAGCTGATTTTTTAGGAGTTTATTCTGCTTCGTGTTTTCATATAGTATAGTAGTATTTTGATACTGGTACCATGACAACCCTCCTGTAGAGTTAACTGAGTTGAACCATGGTTATTAACATCCAGTGCAGGGATACAGTACCTATCCATCAACAGATATGGTAGGTGTTGTTCTACAGTACGTGTGACTCCAAAGGTGATTTTCAGTTTGATGATACACACACGTACACATGGATTTTGTATTGTAGATATGTGATAGTTGAGTAGTGGCCTGAGGGCACACACTTAATGTGTTGTGAAAAGTGTTATGAAATGTAATGTTATGTAATATTTGTAATTGTATGTAACTGCCTTAATGTTGCTGGACCCCAGGAAGAGTAGCTGTTGCCATGGCAGCAGCTAAGGGGAATCCTTAATAAATGCAAAAGATACTAGACTTTTCCCAATCATGTTCATACTGTTTTTAGCTCTGTAGGATGATCAATATTATTATGGAGTTGGCCATTAGTATTAGCACTGATTGGGCTGAGAATTAAGTATTGTTGAGGTACGGTAGGCTCTAAAGAAACAGTTTCCCTCACATAGCAGTAACAACCACATACTAATAATGTATATCCACATTTCTCTCAATGCCTCTGTTGTTCTAAGGTGAGTCTACTGTTTTCTATGTACTGGGTCATAGTATAAAACCTCCACAAGCATGGCTTTGAAAAGCAGTTTTATACACCTTACTCCTTAACCATTTAGAGTATCAACTGCATTGAGCTGTGCAGTGTTCACCTTGAGCCTAACACCTCAAAGGAGGGGACTGCAGGGTTTCTCATCAGCACTCTGCCTTTCTCTGTTTTCTGACAGTGATGTGTTTGTCCCCTCCTTTATTTTCTTTATTTTCTTTCTTTCTTTCTTTCTTTCTTTCTTTCTTTCTTTCTTTCTTTCTTTCTTTCTTTCTTTCTTTCTTTTTTTTCTTTCTCTTTCTTTCTTTCTTTCTTTCTCTCTCTCTGTCTCCATGTTTCTCACCACTCTCTCCCTCCTCTCTCCCCTCTCTCTCTCTCTCTCCATGCTCAGACCCGGAGTGAGGCATCCATGACGGTGTTGAGCGGCCATGTAGTGGTCTGTATATTTGGAGATGTCACGTCCGCTCTAGTGGGGCTGCGAAACTTGGTGATGCCTTTGAGAGCCAGCAACTTCCACTATCACGAACTGAAACCCATAGTGTTTGTGGGCTCGCTGGAGTACCTGAGGAGAGAGTGGGAAACCCTACACAACTTCCCCAAGGTCTCCATACTACCTGTGAGTACCGCTGTAATACCTACCGTTACGGCCAAAGTTATACAACGACAACATCATGCACTTACAATACAACACAATACAATACAATACCATATCATACCATCCGTACTATCTGTGAGTAGACCAGTGTAACAACGCTCCAGGATTTAATACCAAACCCAGCTGTACAACACATCTGATCCGGAAAAGTACACATTGTTGTTATTTTGAGACAGTTTACTTATATTTTCTTATCTCAGTTGACTTATGAGCTCTCTTCCCTTTATTACCTCACCCTGTCTGAACGGAAACAATGTAAGGTGAAGGGTCAAATGACTGAAAGCAGTAATAGAAGTATCGCTTTAGTTAGTGATATAGTGGATTTATTTGTGATTAGTTGTGGTTGTTGTTGGTGGTGTTGTGGCTGTTCCTGTCAATTCCACAACTGGTTCCTGAATTCAATCTTCCATTCACAGCAGTGACAAATGCTGCCTATTCATATGAAGTTAAAATGTGCTGCAGCTTCTCTTCCCTGTGAAACTCTGGCATGGCTGCCTTCTTTAGAGCTTGTTAACGCTGGCTTGACTAAGTAGCAGAGAAGCCCTAAGAAACCAGGGCTGTTAGCCTTCAGCGTCCACTACCCTTTAGATTAGTCCACGTCTCTGATTCCCCAGTGCCCAGTTAGATCAGCTGAATGTCACCGCTGCAAAACTGCAATACTTGTTATCTAATCTCCCAAAGCTCCCCTCACTTAGTCTGTAATTTGTTTCCTCCCCCCTTTCTCTCTCTCCTCTCTCTCTCTGTCTGTGTCTTTTCTTCACCACGCCTGAAGGGTACGCCATTAAGTCGTGCAGATTTAAGGGCTGTCAACATCAACCTCTGCGACATGTGCGTGATACTGTCGGCCAATCAGAACAATATCGATGACGCCTCGCTGCAGGATAAGGAATGCATTCTGGCGTCGCTCAATATAAAGTCTATGCAGTTTGACGACAGCATCGGGCTCTTGCAGGCAAACTCCCAAGGTAAGGACTGACTGGCCTACAAGATACTAGACTGTTCTGCACTGTACTGTTCTGTTCTGGCTGCGGGGGCTTGATGCATTCAGAAAAACAGATAAGCCTCATGTCCCATCCAGTCTCATCATATTTAAGCAGCCAATCACCAGACAGCCTTCTTCAGCTGTTCTTTATGACATTCCATCCTGGATCTCCTCCATTCATCTACTAATCAGTCGCTCCAGGATCCCGCTGTGTTTATTTTGGCCATATTTGCGGGCAGAAATGCTTGATTTTGCTGTGGCAATTCTGACATTTTGTATGGCAATTTGCAATTATGTTGTCCAGTTTGTCACGAAAATGCGCTGACGGGTGGAAAAGTTTGTTGACGCGTGGCTTGACTGAACCATTTTAGGTGGTAAAAGTGATTTTGTAAAAAAAACTGTGACAGTAAAAACCTGGAAGGACTGAATCTTAAGCATAGATAGACCAACCAACATCAGAAAACATGCCAAGCACTTCCCCATGGTTTAGGAGAAGTTCAATGCAGTTATTTCTTCTGGTCTGAGTGAGTGATGTGCTGGCTCAGCTCCACAATGAGTAGACTGAATCTGAGGTCCCTGTTCCCCATGGGAACAGTATTCACAGACATTATATCCTCTGTCATAATGGTTGATGGATGAATCCTATTGTTATCAATGATTATGTCTTACATCATCTTTACACACACACACACACACACACACACACACACAACTAATAAAACTTGAAACACACACACACACACACACACACGGGGTACTATTTAATAGTGTATTGCTTTGTGGATTCCTTCCTCCCAGAGAATCTATTCAGATGTGGGGTGGGAAATGTAAAGCAAGAAGGTGCACATTAAGGAGATGTATCGCTGGGGAGACGTTCACATGGCGGTGGTCTACGGTACGATGTAGTCTGTAGATCGCAGAGCTAAGTTGTGCCTGGGGCCTGAGAGGGGTGGAGGTGCAGGGTCCGTAGCACACACACACACACACACACACACCCTTGCATTTTCTTCTCTATGGTATGGGAGCCATAAAACAACGTTTTGTGAGAAAATCTATTCCTCTCTTGTTTGTAAGTTCTAGAAGTCTAGAAGATGTTTTTCCAAATGCAGTCAAACCATTATAGTGAATCCACTTATACAGTATATACTATGTGACTGATAGTCAATGATCTGTGTAGAACTCTCCCGTTTTCTCCATTTAACTTTGTCGCTTGCAGCCCAACTGATTTTTACACGTGGCCCTCTCGGTTTGAAAAACGTCCCTGTATCTATTGTCAGAGTACTTTCACAGTTAGATACTGTATACTGGACTACTGGACTACTCTGATAGTGTAAGAATAATTATTTTTAGAGGCAATATCCAAAACCCAGTTGTCACTCTCTAGAGATATAAATGTCATATTGTATAGATATAAACAAAATGAAGCATGCTCTGAGTGAGCTTCCAGTCTCTGACTGCTACAGACTGTCAAACCTCGCCTATTCCCAGTTTCAGTAACTGGCATAACAAGGGTGTGGATTTTTCAGTTCAGCCTCTAGTTTGTGATGAATGCAGAACTGGTGTGTCCTCTGTAGTGAGGAGGGTGAAATGATCCTTGCCAGAAAATGACAACCCCCCCCCACCCCGAAAACTTTGTGACCTGAATATATTCCCATCATGCATTATGTTTTGTCACTGCTGTACTGTAAAACTATGAGGTGGGGTTTTGCTTTAGTCAGCACTAAATGATGGATGTCACAATACAGGTCATGCATTATGCAGCTAGCATTACTGATTTAAGGTGTTTACTTGTCACTTTGAGGAAATGCAAAAATGTGAAGTCATGGGAATTCATGACCTTGTCACTCGCCGCTTTTGTATTTCATGGTCGGGTATTGCACCGCTATTTTCCCGATAAAAGGTTTTCAGGATCCACTTCGCCAATTTTATGGTAACAACATGAAGCACATATAACATTTATGGAAGGCAGGCAGGTTGATGGAAAGATGTGAATGCTAAATATGTATCTCAGCTGACCCCTAAAAGCACAATATCTACACTACCGGTCCAAAGTTTTACATTGTAGAATAATAGTGAAGACATAAAAACTATGAAATAACACATATGGAATCATGTAGTAACCAAAAAAGTAATCAAAATATATTTAGCCACCCTTTGCTTTGATGACAGCTTTGCACACTCTTGGCATTCTCTCAACCAGCTTCATGAGGTAGTCACCTGGAATGCATTTCAATTAACAGGTGTGCCTTCTTAAAAGTAAATTTGTGGAATTTCTTTCCTTCTTACAGTTGTGTTGTGACAAGGTAGCCCTATTTGGTAAAAGACCAAGTCCATATTATGGCAAGAACAGCTCAAATAAGCAAAGAGAAACGACAATCCGTCATTACTTTAAGACAAATTTCAAGAACTTTTAAAGTTTCTTCAAGTGCAGTCACAAAAACCATCAAGCGCTATGATGGAACTGGCTCTCATGAGGACCGCCACAGGAATGGAATACCCAGAGTTACCTCAGCCTGCAGAGGATAAGTTCATTAGAGTTACCAGCCTCCGAAATTTTAGCCCAAATAAATGCTTCACAAAGTTCAAGTAACAGACACATCTCAACATCAACTGTTCAGAGGAGACTGTGTGAATCAGGCCTTCAGGGTCGAATTGCTGCAAAGAACCCACCAGTAAAGGACACCAGTAAGAAGAAGAGACTTGCTTGTGCCAAGAAACATGCGCAATGGACATTAGACCAGTGGAAATGTGTCCTTTGGTCTGGAGTCCAAATTTGAGATTTTTGGTTCCAACTGCCGTGTCTTTGTGAGACGCGGTGTGGGTGAACGGATGATCTCTGCATGTGTATTTCCCACCGTATAGCATGGAGGAGGTGGTGTTATGGTGTGGGGGTGCTTTGCTGGTGACACTGTCTGTGATTTATTTAGAATTCAAGGCACACTCAACCAGCATGGCTACCACAGCATTCTGCAGCGATACGCCATCCCATCTGGTTTGGGCTTAGTGGGACTATCATTTGTTTTTCAACAGGACAATGACCCAACACACCTCCAGGCTGTGTAAGGGGTATTTGGCCAAGAAGGAGAGTGATGGAGTGCTGCATCAGATGACCTGGCCTCCACAATCCCCCGACCTCAACCAAATTGAGATGGTTTGGGATGAGTCGGACTACGGAGTGAAGGAAAAGCAGCCAACAAGTGCTCAGCATATGTGGGAACTCCTTCAAGACTGTTGGAAAAGCATTCCAGGTGAAGCTGGTTGAAGAATGCCAAGAGTGTGCAAAGCTGTCATCAAGGCAAAGGGTGGCTATTTGAAGAATCTAAAATCTAAAATATATTTTGATTTGTTTAACACTTTTTTGGTTACTACGTGATTCCATATGTCTTCACTATTATTCTACAATGTAGAAAATAGTAAAAATAAAGGAAAACCCTTGAATGAGTAGGTGTTCTAAAACCTTTGACCGGTAGTGTATATTGACATTTTCAGGAAGCACCTGCTTCATTTTCCCCTCCGTCCCCCTCTTCACATCTTTTCATTCTCAGTAAGCCCAGCAGCTTTTACTGAATAGTGTAGTGTTACTAACTTATGGTGACGTGACAAACATAAACTGTGCATTACATGCTCAGATCAACTTATAGTGTTCTCATTTTAATGTTTTATTGTTGTTTTCAATTATAGTTTACACTTTTTTCTCTTCTCAAAATGACTTGTAACCTTTTCAATCACCGAACCTGTGGTATATGAGAACCTGAGGTATATGATGTGTGAAATGATATTAATGTGAGATCAATGTAATATTAATGTGAGATCAGTGTGGTATTATTGTGTGATCAGTGTGGTATTAATGTGAGATCAGTGTGGTATTAATGTGAGATCAGTGTGATATTAATGTGAGATCAGTGTGGTATTAATGTGTGATCAGTGTGATATTAATGTGTGATCAGTGTGATATTAATGTGAGATCAGTGTGGTATTAATGTGAGATCAGTGTGGTATTAATGTGAGATCAGTGTGATATTAATGTGTGATCAGTGTGGTATTAATGTGTGATCAGTGTGATATTAATGTGAGATCAGTGTGGTATTCATGTGAAATCAGTGTGGTATTAATGTGAGATCAGTGTGGTATTAATATGTGATCAATGTGATATTAATGTGAGATCAGTGTGGTATTAATGTGTGATCAGTGTGGTGTCAATGTGAGATCAGTGTGGTATTAGTGTGAGATCAGTGTGATATTGTGTGTAGCTCTCTGTGCTGTAATATTTATATATCATGGTCTTGTCTCAATCTTTATTGTTGTGTCTGTGTGCTGTAGGTTTCAATAATATATCTCATGGTTTTGTGTGTATATCTTTCTGTGTGATTTCAGTACTTGTTTTATGTGGATCTCAGTGTCTGTACGTTTCAATGGTTTTGTGTGTATCTCTCAGTGTCTGTACGTTTCAATGGTTTTGTGTGTATCTCTGTGTCTGTACGTTTCAATGGTTTTGTGTGTATCTCTGTGTCTGTACGTTTTTAATGGTTTTGTGTGTATCTCTGTGTCTGTACGTTTTAAATGGTTTTGTGTGTATCTCTCAGTGTCTGTACGTTTCAATGGTTTTGTGTGTCTTTCTTTTTGTGCTCTGTGTAGGTTTCACGCCTCCTGGAATGGACCGGTCATCTCCAGACAGCAGTCCAGTACATGGTTTAGCACGCCAGGCCTCCGTCACCACCGGCGCCAACATCCCAATCATCACTGAACTAGGTGAGACACACATGCAACTGACCAACTGACCGTCAACTTACCATTCACTAATGATAGCGGGTAAAACAGGTCCATAGGATGTCATCATGATGTAATTTCAACCACTTTCTGGTTGTTGTGATGTTATTTAAATCAGTTTTGCCTGTTGGGAAAATACTGTGACATTATACACAGTTTGGTCAACTGACTTAGAGATTTAGAATCTTCAGGACCGCCATGTTGGCTCTAACAGTTCGGTGGACATTCTTTTGCATTCTGGTTAGAATGGAGGTTTGAATGTTGTTGTTGTGGAACGTTTGGTGCAAAAGTGGAGGGTAGTTGGCGAAACTCTTAATTTTCTATGGCTTTGATGGCTAATTCTAGCGATATGTTGATGACAACGATTAGCGACTTTGGCCTGAGATTTGTATGGTTGTACATGCAAAACCGAGCATTTGTGGTCATTTCAAATGTCCCTCTCTTTGTGGAAGTTCTAGCCGAGATGTCTATTTACGAAGTCAGAACACTCACTTTTCCTATGTACCATTAGTCCATTAACTGCCTGATGGAGAGAGCGAGAGGGAGGGAGAGAGTAAAATAGAGGAAAATGAGAGTGAGAGGGAGCTAAAAAAGTGCCACGGTTGAAAATGAGTCCATTTAATAATAACAATGGTGCTGACTATATTCTCTAGTATTCCCTGTGGTCCAGGGGACTCATCAAAGTTTCACATCTCTGAGGGCTTCTAAGTGACCAGAGACCAGGGTCGCTATAGCCACTCTATCCCCTCTGACTAAAGCACTAGAGACCCACCACTCTATCCCCTCTGACTAAAGCACTAGAGACCCTCCACTCTATCCCCTCTGACTAAAGCACTAGAGACCCTCCACTCTATCCCCTCTGACTAAAGCACTAGAGACCCACCACTCTATCCCCTCTGACTAAAGCACTAGAGACCCTCCACTCTATCCCCTCTGACTAAAGCACTAGAGACCCTCCACTCTATCCCCTCTGACTAAAGCACTAGAGACCCTCCACTCTATCTCCTCTGACTAAAGCACTAGAGACCCTCCACTCTATCCCCTCTGACTAAAGCACTAGAGACCCTCCACTCTATCCCCTCTGACTAAAGCACTAGAGACCCACCACTCTATCCCCTCTGACTAAAGCACTAGAGACCCTCCACTCTATCCCCTCTGACTAAAGCACTAGAGACCCTCCACTCTATCTCCTCTGACTAAAGCACTAGAGACCCTCCACTCTATCCCCTCTGACTAAAGCACTAGAGACCCTCCACTCTATCCCCTCTGACTAAAGCACTAGAGACCCTACACTCTATCCCCTCTGACTAAAGCACTAGAGACCCTCCACTCTATCCCCTCTGACTAAA
Organism: Coregonus clupeaformis; assembly: GCF_020615455.1. NCBI lineage: Eukaryota > Metazoa > Chordata > Actinopteri > Salmoniformes > Salmonidae > Coregonus > Coregonus clupeaformis. The sequence continues at coordinate 15,431,503 of NC_059228.1, forward strand.
GCACTAGAGACCCTCCACTCTATCCCCTCTGACTAAAGCACTAGAGACCCTCCACTCTATCTCCTCTGACTAAAGCACTAGAGACCCTCCACTCTATCCCCTCTGACTAAAGCACTAGAGACCCTCCACTCTATCTCCTCTGACTAAAGCACTAGAGACCCTCCACTCTATCCCCTCTGACTAAAGCACTAGAGACCCTCCACTCTATCCCCTCTGACTAAAGCACTAGAGACCCTCCACTCTATCCCCTCTGACTAAAGCACTAGAGACCCTCCACTCTGTCTCCTCTGACTAAAGCACTAGAGACCCTCCACTCTATCCCCTCTGACTAAAGCACTAGAGACCCTCCACTCTATCTCCTCTGACTAAAGCACTAGAGACCCTCCACTCTATCCCCTCTGACTAAAGCACTAGAGACCCACCACTCTATCCCCTCTGACTAAAGCACTAGAGACCCTCCACTCTATCCCCTCTGACTAAAGCACTAGAGACCCTCCACTCTGTCTCTATCTCTCCCCTCTGACCCAATTAGAAAGCAGAGAGGCATGGGATAGACGGAGACACAGATAGAGACAGAGACAGGGAGAGACACCGGGACAGGAAGCTGCATGCCTCTCTCTCTGTTTATGTTTTTGAGTACTACATATGTAATCAACAAAACTAGTTTAGCTGTTTGTTTTTGTCTTGCTGTATTTGGTTGGATTTCAATTAATTCCACAGCTACTCTAAATCAGTATCCTTGATTTAATATCATTTAAACTATGCTTGATTTAGAATATTTTCCCCTGCAGATTTTGTCAGGACATGGCTATTATGTAGATAGTACTAGCATCACTAACATTGTCCTCCTCCTCCCTGGGAGAAGAGAGGGAGTAAAGCAGGGAACTATACACTAATTGTAGTGTCTATGTTGTCAGTCTACTTTACATCGCCATAGTCGAGATGAAAGTCAAATGGAAAATGTCACGTAAAGTCGGTTTATGTATACAATATTGTATATCTCTACCCCCTTTGTCTTAAAAGCTGTACACATTGGCAGTTAATGTTTTAGTGGTATGGTTCAGTCACATCTGTCCCTCTGTACTTTAATCCCTTGTGCTGTAGTTGCATGTTGTCATGGCTACCTTTACATACAGTAGCTTCAGTCTGTCTAATCCTGATGAGTGGTCTCAGACTGCTTTTCTTTTTCACTTCTCTTTGAAGCTGTTCCAATAACGACCCTATCTCTCCCCCCTCTGCTCTCCACACTGTCTTACCGTCGTTAGCTAAACCTGGCAAAATACTGCCTTTGGTTTCATTCAGTCAGGAAAAAAAACTTGGAATCAACATACAAATGATAACTGAGCTGGGTAAGCCAGGCCTTTGTCCTCTGCTCGCTGCCGTCCGATCTATCTGTCTATCTGTCTATCTGTCTATCTGTCTATCTGTCTATCTGTCTGTCTGTCTGTCTGTCTGTCTGTCTGTCTGTCTGTCTGTCTGTCTGTCTGTCTGTCTGTCTGTCTGTCTGTCTGTCTGTCTCTCACACACTCTCTCTCACACTCTCTCACCGTCTCTCACATTTTCTCTCACACTCTCTCTCTCTCACACTCTCTCACACCTCTTTATCACCACTCTCTCACCTCTATTTCACACTATCTCACACTTTCTCTCACACTTTCTCTCACCTATCTCTCACCTCTCTCTCACACTTGCTCTCACCTCTCTCACTCTTTCTCTCACATATCTCTCACCTCTCTCTCACACTCTCTCTCACAACTCTCTCACACTCTCTCACACTCTCTCTCACACGCTCTCTCACCTCTCTCTCACATCTCTCACACTCTCTCACACTCTCTCTCACACACTCTCTCTCACACTCTCTCACACCCTCTCTCACATCTTTCTCACCTCTTTATCACCTATCTCTCACTCTCTCATCTCTCACCCTCTCTCACACTTTCTCTCACGCTCCTTCACTCTCTCTCACACTCTCTCTCACCATTCTCTCACTCTCTCTCACACACTCTCTCACACTCTCTCACCTCTCTCACCTATCTCACACTCTCTCTCACACTCTCTCACCTTTCTCTCACACTCTCTCTCACCTCCTTCTCACCTCTTTCTCTTCTCTCTCACACTTTCTCTCACCTCTCTCATCTCTCTCACCACTTTCTCTCACACACTCTCTCACCTCTCTCACCTCTCTCACTCTCTCACCTCTCTCTCACACTCTCACACTCCTTCTCTCACATTCTCTCTCACACTCTCTCACCTCTTTCTCACCTCTTTATCACCTATCTCTCACTCTCTCACCTCTCTCTCACCCTCTCTCACACTTTCTCTCACACTCTCACCTCTCTCTCTCACACTCTCTCTCACCATTCTCTCACTCTCTCTCACACTCTCTCACACTCTCACCTCTCTCTTTCTTTTTCTCTCTCTAACTCCCTCCCATTCTCTCTCCCTCTCTCTCTCCTTTCTTCATCCGCTTGTCTTGATCTATCAGGCTACAGCCGAGGCACTCGCTGGCTGCTCCCATGGCTTCACTTTGAACACATTTAGATTTTTTGTTCTCTGTTTCTGGTTGAACATTTACTGTCTTGTTTTGGCCTTTTTTTTATTTAATTATTTTTTTCCGTGGTGTTTTTATTTTTTTCCTTGCATTTTGTTTGTCAAAGCATCGCTCTTGCACTTTGATCATTGCTCGGTCTGTCCTTGTGGCTGTTTTCATATCACACCCACCACCCCGAACCCCAGCCTCTACACCCTTCCCTCTACACCCCACCACCCCCCGGTTCAGTCTCTTTGGCCTGGGCCTGTTTGCATCATCAGCCTGCTTGTCTGGTTGACTGACATGTCTGTTCCTCCGCAGCACAGAGGAATCCTGGGAAGAAATCTGATTTTTTTTAAATAAACTTAAAACTACAACTCAAACCTTTAAGCTGTTTAGATGTTTTTTGTTTTTTGTTTCCTCCAGACCTAAAGCCTTCATGTTGAAGGGGTCAAAGAAAGGCTTGTGTTGTGTGAAACACTCTTCAAATACAGTTGGATCTCAGCCTCTTGTCCACTGGCACTAGCAAGCGAATCCTCACATCTGAGGATGTTCTACTAGGGAAAGTTGTCTTTACAAATGGTTTTAAAGAAGTTTGTTTTTAGATTGTTTCATCGTGATCTTTTCCTCTGGTTAGCAGTATTCTATACAGAAAAAATACAGTGAGGGAAAAAAGTATTTGATCCCCTGCTTATTTTGTACATTTGCCCACTGACAAAGAAATGATCAGTCTATAATGTTAATGGTAGGTTTATTTGAACAGTGAGAGACAGAATAACAACAAAAGAATCCAGAAAAAACGCATGTCAAAAATGTTATAAATTGATTTGCATTTTAATGAGGGAAATAACTATTTGACACCCTCTCAATCAGAAAGATTTCTGGCTCCCAGGTGTCTTTTATACAGGTAACGAGCTGAGATTAGGAGCACACTCTTAAAGGGAGTGCTCCTAATCTCAGTTTGTTACCTGTATAAAAGACACCTGTCCACAGAAGCAATCAATCAATCAGATTCCAAACTCTCCACCATGGCCAAGACCAAAGAGCTCTCCAAGGATGTCAGGGACAAGATTGTAGACCTACACAAGGCTGGAATGGGCTACAAGACCATCGCCAAGCAGCTTGGTGAGAAGGTGACAACAATTGGTGCGATTATTCGCAAATGGAAGAAACACAAAATAACTGTCAATCTCCCTCGGCCTGGGGCTCCATGCAAGATCTCACCTCGTGGAGTTGCAATGATCATGAGAACGGTGAGGAATCAGCCTAGAACTACACGGGAGGATCTTGTCAATGATCTCAAGGCAGCTGGGACCATAGACTCCAAGAAAACAATTGGTAACACACTACGCCGTGAAGGACTGAAATCCTGCAGCGCCCGCAAGGTCCCCCTGCTCAAGAAAGCACATATACAGGCCCGTCTGAAGTTTGCCAATGAACATCTGAATGATTCAGAGGAGAACTGGGTGAAAGTGTTGTGGTCAGATGAGACCAAAATCGAGCTCTTTGGCATCAACTCAACTCGCCGTGTTTGGAGGAGGAGGAATGCTGCCTATGACCCCAAGAACACCCTCCCCACCATCAAACATGGAGGTGGAAACATTATGCTTTGGGGGTGTTTTTCTGCTAAGGGGACAGGACAACTTCACCGCATCAAAGGGATGATGGACGGGGCCATGTACCGTCAAATCTTGGGTGAGAACCTCCTTCCCTCAGCCAGGGCATTGAAAATGGGTCGTGGATGGATATTCCAGCATGACAATGACCCAAAACACACGGTCAAGGCAACAAAGGAGTGGCTCAAGAAGAAGCACATTAAGGTCCTGGAGTGGCCTAGCCAGTCTCCAGACCTTAATCCCATAGAAAATCTGTGGAGGGAGCTGAAGGTTCGAGTTGCCAAACATCAGCCTCGAAACCTTAATGACTTAGAGAAGATCTGCAAAGAGAAGTGGGACAAAATCCCTTCTGAGATGTGTGCAAACCTGGTGGCCAACTACAAGAAACGTCTGACCTCTGTGATTGCCAACAAGGGTATTGCCACCAAGTACCAAGTCATGTTTTGCAGAGGGGTCAAATACTTATTTCCCTCATTAAAATGCAAATCAATTCATAACATTTTTGACATGCGTTTTTCTGGATTTTTTGGTTGTTATTCTGTCTCTCACTGTTCAAATAAACCTACCATTAAAATTATAGACTGAGAATTTCTTTGTCAGTGGGCAAACGTACAAAATCAGCAGGGGATCAAATACTTTTTTCCCTCACTGTAGATTTTTCAACCCTAACCCTTTTCAGAATGTAGTATTGCTTCGAACTTTAAAAGCAGGCTGTGGCTATGTGAATTTACCCCACAGCTCTATATATATTATTATTGATTTATATAATAATTTGACTTTCAGGAAAAGGTAAATACCTTAATATCTCAATAGGTAACGATGTGACCGCACATGTTCTTATCTGAGATATCAACGAAGCTCCAGAATGCATGTTACATTACGTGCATGATCTTCTCACCTCAACATGCACAATATCGTCTTGATAAAAAACAACGATGGTGGAACGAGGTGTGTTTCACACACCTAGGTAAAATCCATCTCTTGAATGTGATAAAAAACTGCAGAAATGGTTTGTTGATGACTGAATGTACTGTGCATCTACCATGAATGCCAAATCCATAACGCTTTGGTTCAGACACAACTATCTATTCTATACCTACAGACCTGAGACATGAGACATTTGAGAATATATGCTATTGAGTCTTTGAAGGACCTGATAAAGTGAATGATTCTGTTTGGGTCAGGGCTTAAGACTTGGTGTTGTAAGTCAAGAAAAAATGAATATTGGCTCATATTGACTCAAAAACACTCTAAAATCTGACCAATTTCTCCAACAAAAACTGTTTGGGAACCCCTGCCGTAGCCAAGTCACCCAGTGACTCTCTACTTCTCTGGTCCTCAGGTGTGTTGGTGTGTGTTTGGTGTGCTGTGCCCTCCTTGGCCTCTCTCTCTCTCTCTGACTGTGTTGTGGGTCTCCCCTCTCTCAGTGAACGACTCCAATGTTCAGTTCTTGGACCAAGATGATGACGATGACCCGGACACAGAGCTGTACCTGACGCAGCCGTTCGCCTGCGGAACCGCCTTCGCTGTCAGCGTACTGGACTCTCTCATGAGTGCAGTGAGT